>NW_026634170.1:88488-91378 GCF_024868665.1 Triplophysa rosa
AGATTCTACAGATATAATTTCAGTATCTTGGCTGTATTAAGTTAGCTAAAGCTATTACATAGAGTTCATATACATTTACATATATTTTCAAAGGCATGGACAGAGGTTTGCATACTGGACCGAAGAAGCATCCCAACTCCTTCAGGGGATCGTTGAGCCTGTGTTTAGGGTGTCGAAATTCACCACCACCAAACTGTCACCCAGCAGAAGAGTTGTGGATGACAAGGACATTGATAAGGTTAATGATTATACAGTAGTGGTTATACATGAAGCATTTGCATGATTGCTGAATAAATAGTATAACTGTTGTGCCATTTTACTATGTAAGGAATAAATGACTATAGGCCATTTAATTAGTCAACCAATTAGAATGAAGCATAAACTTCATTTACTTCAATAGGTGCAGCAGCCAACCATTGTCCGAGACCTAAATACAGCGTGGTACTGGGTACAGAATCACAGACACTTATTCCGTGGGGAGGTGACAGAGCCTGCCTTTTTGCAGATGCACAGGGGTGATCAACAAAATGCCATCAAGAACCTCTTGGGGGTCAATTCTCTGAGGCGAAGGATGCCTTTTTGTTTATATTTCATTACCAAGAAGACATGGAAACATTTTTGTCGTACTGTGTTGATGACCAAGGCCTAAAGGTCAATGCTATGTTCTACAAAGAGAAATGTAGTGTGTGAGTGTGTGTGCGCGTGTGTGAGTGAGTGAGTGTGCGTGCGAGAGAGAGTGTGCATGTGCGTGCGTGTGTGTGTGTGTGTGTGTGTGTGCGAGCGTGTGTGAGGAATGGAACAAATGTATAAATAAATTGAAAGAATATATATATAACTGTATTCTGTGTGTTTCTTAAATGCAGTTAAATATCTAGAACAGTTATGTAGAACCTATCTTTAGAAAATGAATAGAAAGAAAACACATCTGTATGAACATCTGTATTTTCCAAATTGTGTCTAGCAAATTTAAACAATTCAGTTTAATTTGACCATTTATTTAATTCAATGAAGTTAATTTGTGCCACATATTAACCAAATTTTAACCGAAATGGATTGGGTAGTTATTTTTTATGACCACCTTAAAACAAACATGCATTATAATTCAGCAACAATTTAACAAGCCAGGAAATATCTCAAAGCTTTGTAAGAAACAAATTAAGAAAAAAGAAACTTATACAGATATAATAAATACATTTATTAATAAATGTAATAAAAAATATATATATTAAACTCCGAGTGTAAAACAACAGCAGTAACGGTATAGCCTACATACCCGAAACTGCCGTAAAGTGTTTCGATTTATTTCAGACAGGAAGTGACGTCAGTTTCGCGCATGCGCGGAACAAATCGTGTTTCCGGGACGGATCGGGTACACGGAGGAGACCGGAAGCATAAAAGGACGAACGGCAGGAGAATACGGCGAGAGAGGACCGGGCCCGGATAGTTAAGTTTGTTTATGTTCGTGTTGCCGGCAGTCGTCCGTGAGGGGCTGCCGGCCTTTTTACTGCTGGATTATTTTTTATTTATTTTGATTAAAGTTTTGTGAATGTTTGCCGGTTCCCGCCTCCTTCCTTCCCTACATTGAACCTTATTACACAGTGAACGATTAAAGAAAAGCTGCGTTAGACTATAGCTCGAGCTGCGAGGTTTCTCTGAATAATAGCGCTTTTATAGCCGAACTCTGTAAACTTGGTGGGTTCTTATCAGAACTAGTACTGGCCGCAGATAGAGTCTTTGTAGTTGGTGACTTTAACATCCACGTAGATAACGTTACAGATGCCTTAGGAATGGCTTTCAAAGACACTCTTAACTCTATGGGCGTTAGTCAACATGTGAAAAGACCCACTCACCTTCGTAATCATACTTTAGATTTAATAATGTATTAAGGTATAAATGTGGACGACGTTAAAATCCTTCAGCAGAGTGAAGACATTTCGGATCATTATCTGGTATTATGTTTGCTTCACTGGCCTACGGCTGCAAATAAAACTCATTGTTACCAATATGGTAGAACAATAACTTAAATTACCAAAGATGCGTTTCTCGATAATCTGCCCGAATTGTCTCAAATCTCTAGCATGAGAAATAACGTTGAAGATCTTGACACTACCACTGAAAATTTTAATTCCACCTTCTCGGTAACGCTAGACACAGTTGCTCCTCTACGTTTAAAGAAGATTAAAAATGGTAGTCCCACACCATGGTATAATAAACACACGCAGGCTCTAAAGAAAGCGGCCCAAAAAATGGAGCGCAACTTTAAGAAAACTAAATTAGAGTGTAACTAAATTATTTTGTACAGCATGGAAGGATAGTATTCGAAAATACAGGAAAGCCCTAAAAACTTCTAGATCTGCCTACTTTTCATCACTAATAGAAGAAAACCAGCACAACCCTAGGTTTTTATTTAACACAGTGGCTAAATTAACAAAAAATAAATCATCAGTGACTTCTGATCCTGTATATCAGCATAACAGTGATGAATTTATGAACTACTTCACAAATAAAATCCAAGAATTAAATTTTTTTTTAAAACAATGCAATCAGAAGTGAAACCCGCTGAACAAACTAACTACAGCGCCCTTAAGGAGAAAATGCAATTATTTTATACCCTAGCTCACGATGAGCTGTCTAAAATCATTAGATCATCTAAATCAGGGGTGGGCAAACTTTTTACCTCAAGGGCCACATCAAGTTTTCGAATCCTTGTTAAGGGCCGCATATTATTTGCACATTAAATTAAATCTTTTTTTATTTTTCCAAACTGAAATTTGATAACTACTGTAGTGTTTGTACATGCAATTCCTTCTACCCTGTGTTTTATAAATACTTTATATTGAAAAAAAAATGGCAAAACATTTGCACACTGTCATAACACACATTATTATAA
>NW_026634170.1:92689-95521 GCF_024868665.1 Triplophysa rosa
GACCAAAGCCACCGAGCAACGTCCACGAAGAACAGGGAGAGCCCACGAGCCGCTACCCAGGAAGCCCCACCCGCCGAAACCGTGCAGGTCCAACCCGGTCCCATTCCGTGATCAACAACAGACAACAGCCAGGGAAAAATAGTAATGGCATAATTAACTTTATTCCTCTGTTGTCCGACATCGACCACAAAACAAGACCAACCAGACCAGACCCACACAGTACCAACAATGAAACGCCCCGAACCACAACCTGTCATGGTTCTGCTTCTTTTAGTCTTGGATTTCCTTGTCCTGAGGCAGAGCCATGACAAAGTCTTTGGTTATGTGTGGAGAGAAACATATTATTGTCCTTTTGACAATATGCGTTCTCTCCAGTGTCTTGTCATTGGCCCCGCCCCTCTCATTTCCTGTGTTGTCTCCCTGCCGTGTCTTATGTTTCACACCTGCCCTCGCTCGTTATCCTTCGTTTGTCTTACCTATATATACCCTCTTGTTTCTTTGTCCTGTGCTCGTGGATTGTACTTTGTACCGTGTATGTACTTCGTGCCTTGTACTGTGAGTTCCTGTTCGTTGTCTGAAACCTGTGCCTTGTTTGTTTGTTTACTTAGTTACCTTACCCTGCCTTGACATTGTGTCGTATTTTAGTTTGAGAGATTGTTTGCCCCATCGTGGGAAGTCTTTTGTTTTATGTTTATATCTTAGTTATGTTCTTGTTCTACACCCCCTTGTGGGTTTTTGTTTTGTTTAGTTTAAAGAAATATCTTGTTTAACCCCTTCACTGCCACCTTCCTGCATTTGGGTTCTTCCCTCACCATCCGTGACAACAACCAACAAGCCCCCCCACTCCCTACAAACACCCACCCAGCAACCTCCAATCAAAGTCACTGAGTGCAGTTATAACTTCAAACTGCTGTCATGTGATGTAAGTTTAGCATTAAATACCAAGTATTGTAAATTTAGCATTAATGTGACAAGTAGTCCATCTTTGCTCTCGGTTGGGGATGGAATTGTCTGAGCTGGGCCGGTCGGATGGTCGCATTTTTCTTGGGTGGTGATGGAATTGCCTTGGACGGAGCTGGGATGGTCAATCAGTCCACAGGCTCTCGCAGGAGGATGGCACGGGATTTTCCGATGTAGCTGGCGTAATCTCTAGTTGAGGATGGGCATATGACGTTCATCTGGGCCTGGCGGAATCTCTCCCTACCTCGGGATGGGCATCCCGAGGCGAGGGCAGAAAGAGAATAATTAGCGTAGCTGCTGTTCATTAGCTATGTATTAGTGAATGCTTGGCTGAAAAGGTGTGTCTTTAATCTATATTTAAATTGGGAGAGTGTGTCTGACCCTTGAATAGTATCGGGGAGGCTATTCCAGAGTTTAGGTGCTACGTATGAGAAAGCTCTACCCCCTTTGGTGGATTTAGTTATTCTAGGTGTTATCAAAAGTCTGGAGTTTTGAGATCTTAGAGAGCGTGATGGGTTGTAGTGTGGTAGAAGCTCTGTTATGTAGGTAGGGGCTAAACCGTTTAAGGCTTTATAAGTAATTAAAAGAACTTTAAAGTCAATACGATACTTAATGGGTAACCAGTGAAGGGATGATAACATTGGGGTTATGTGATCGTATTTTCTGGACCTGGTTAGAACTCCGGCAGTTGCATTCTGAACTAGCTGTAGTTTGTTTATTGATGATGCAGGACAACCACTAAGCAGTGCATTACAGTAGTCAAGTCTTGAGGTCACAAATGCATGAATAAGCTTCTCTGCGTCAGCCACACATAAAATATTTCGCAATTTGGCAACATTTCTAAGGTGGAAGAAGGCTGTTTTTGTGACATTTGAGATGTGATTTTTAAATGACAGGTTGCTGTCTAATATAACGCCTAGGTCTTTAACTGTATTTGTTGGAGTAACAGTGCAGCCTTCAATTTGCAGGTTATAATCCGAAATATTCTGCTCACGTGTCTTTGGTCCAATAAATAATATTTCTGTTTTATTAGAATTTAAAAGAAGGAAATTACTAGTCATCCAATGATTTATATCGTCAATGCACTCTGCCAATTTGGATAGTTGTAAGGAATCATCTGGTCTTATGAGATATATAGCTGAGTATCATCTGCATAACAGTGGAAAGCTAATTCCATGTTTTCTAATAATGTTTCCAAGGGGCAGCATGTATATGGAGAATAGCAAGGGTCCTAAAACCGATCCCTGAGGTAATCCATAATTTACTTGCGTTAGATTTGATGATTCCCCATTTAAATTGAAAAATTAATGTCTGTCTGATAAGTAAGATCTGAACCATTGTAGTGCCTGTCCCTGAATACCGGTATAATTGTGTAAGCGATCTAGAAGTATTTTATGGTCTACAGTATCGAACGCAGCACTAAGGTCAAGCAGGACTAGGAGTGAGATGTTACCTTTATCTGATGCTATAGGCAGGTCGTTTGTAATTTTAACGAGCGCAGTTTCAGTACTATGATGCGGTCTAAAGCCTGACTGCAATTTTTCGTGTATGTCATTATTTTATAAGAAAGAGCACAACTGAGTGGACACTACTTTTTCTAGTATTTTAGACAGGTAAGGGAGATTTGAAATCGGTCTATAGTTTCAGAAAATCAGTGTAGGGACCAGGGGGTCTATACACAGTAGCCAACGTACAAGAAAGCAAGGATTTTTTACTATCAATTGGAACAATTATGTTCAACGCAAGCACTTCAAATGATTTAAATTTATGCTCCGTTCTCTGAGTTACAGTAAGAAAGTCTCTAAAGATTGTTGCGACACCGCCACCTCGACCAACCGGACGTGGCTCATGCATATAACAGTAGCTTGGTGG
>NW_026634171.1:0-46477 GCF_024868665.1 Triplophysa rosa
ATGCGAGATGGCGTGGCGTCCGTGCGTAATCATGGTTACTTTAAACAGTGGAAAATCCCCGGTTTTAGAGAGAACACAACAGGCTTCAAACTTAGGCCTCTAAAAACATCACTGGATTTTACCTTGTTACATTGTGCTCAAATGTGCTTTAAACATCATAAAGTGACATTAAGTGCATTTATATGAACAATCATTGGTTACAGGTACAGATTGTGTCATTAAATATCAATTCTTCTTCAAATAATCAAATTATCATCATAAACCTACTTATATGTAATTATTCTTATTGACTATGATTTCAGATCAACCCATCTATGTACTAATGTTCCTATGAATACTTCTCAATACTTTTTAGGTATTTTATCAAGTGCATTTATAACTGTGGTGCAAAACAGTGCTCAAATACATGTAAAAAACATCTAAATGTGCCTAGAAATTACACAATACGAACGACTCAAACCCGAAGACTCGGAAGGTGAACTAATCAATTCTCTTTCTGGCTCTGACTGCATTGGTAAAGCCTACAGGGCTGTCACGTGATGAACGAACGACTCAAACCCGAAGACTCGAGAGATGAACTAATCAATTCTCTTTCCGGCTCAGACTGCATTGGTAAAGCGTAGGGGGCTGTCACGTGATGAACGAACGACTCAAACCCGAAGACTCGAGAGATGAACTAATCAATTCTCTTTCCAGCTCTGACTGCATTGGTTAAGCGTACGGCGCTGTCACGTGATGAACGAACGACTCAAACCCGATGACTCGGAAGGTGAACTAATCAATTCTCTTTCCGGCTCTGACTGCATTGGTTTAGCTTACAAAGCTGTCACGTCGTGAACGAACGAGTCAACCCCGAGGACTTGTCAGATAAGAGGTGTGTGGTCAGCAGTGCAGTGTTGGCTTGCTCACCGGGAGACTGCATTTATTTATTAGATATTATTTATTAGAATGATCTTGCTTGGTCTATAAACACCATGCACTGTGCTGTGTTTTACCTTTCTGTGTTTTTCTTATTTGCTCCTGTAAAGCTGCTTTGGAACAATGCACATTGTGAAATGCGCTATATAAATCAAATTGAATTGAGCTAATCATAGACTAAACACCCAGGTAAACAATGAATTAATCTTTTCTGTTTCTTATAGCACTATAGTTTTGTATTGTTTGTAATGTGATCAGCGTTTGCATAAGTAGTAGATGTGTTAGGAAAGTAACATCCCAGCTAACACAGTTACGTTGTGACGACGTACCATAATAACGTTCCAGCGACGTAACTTTGTGATTCCCATATTCATCCTGAGGACGTAACATTGGACGTCGTTGGGACATGGTGATTACCTCCTGAAGACATACCATATTCATCGCAGTGACGTACCAAATAACGTTTCTGTGACGTGATGAGCACGTCCTAACAACCAAACAGTCACGTTGTTAAAATCTTTTTTATTTATTTAATTTAACCAATTATCATCCCTCACATGGAGGATTAAATTAATTTGTGATTTAATCTGTGCGTTAAAGATTCAATTTTATGCATAATTGGAGTAATTCTGTATTCAAATATGGACAAAGCACAGTATAACTATTATAAAACTAAACACAGCACTGTACATCACAATCAGATATTTTAATTATACTGTAGTACAGTGGTCACCAACCCTGTTCCTGGAGATCGACCGTCCTGCAGACTGCAGCTCCAACCCTGCTTCAGCACACCTGTCTGTAATTATCAAGCAAACCTGAACACCTTGATTAGATAATTCAGGTGTGTTTGATTGGGGTTAAAGCTAAAATCTTCAGGACGGTCGATCTCCAGGAGTAGGGTTGGTGACCACTGCTGTAGTACATGACATAAATAATCAAAGACTTCAACACAATATAGAGGATTTAAAGCAGATATTTACTGAAAGAGATGAATAAACATTATGTTTAAGCTTAACATTGTATTCCCAGTTAACACAGTCACGTTGTGACGACGTACCTGGACCGGACCATATTAGTTGCCACGACATACCATAATAACGTTCCAGCAACGTAACTTTGTGATTCCCATATTCATCGTGACGATGTAACATTGGACGTTGTTGGGATATGGTGATTACCTGCTGAAGACATACCATATTCGTCGCAGCTATGTACCAAATAACGTTTCTGAGATGTGATGAGCACGTCTTAACGACTGTCACGAACTGCTCGGAGACTTGACAGGTGCGGATCTAAATGCAGCTTTATTAACGGAGATCAGGTAAAAACAGGCAATGAGTTCAGGGCAGGCAGCAAACAATCAGAAACGGGGTCACAGGCAATGGTCGAGGCAGGCAGCAAAGGTTCACAAGAGACAGCAGTACAGTCCAAGGTCCAAAACACAGGGTAATCCAATACAAACAAGAATGCTCAGAAATGCAGTAGACACCAAACAAGACTTCGCAATGACAGAGTGATTGAACCAGGCTTATATAGACAGAGGTTATTACAAACAGGTGAGAATGATCAGTGTTCAATGAGTCCGGGCAATGGGTTATGGGAAATGTAGTGTGCAATGACAGTCCGTGTGATGAGGGGTGTACCCTCTAGTGGATTTGAGAGACCTCTAAGGGCGGATTCCAGAAGCCCCCAAAAAGTCCTGGAGGGCGGTGGAGAGGAGGCGGAACCGGGGGAGGGTCAGGGGGTCAGGCGCAGGCTGGCGCAGGCAGAGCTGGAAGCCATGGAGGCGCTGGCAGATCTGGAAGCATGGGCGTGGCAGGCCGGTCTGGAAACCTGGGCGTGGCAGGCAGGGATCTCAGGAAGATAACAGGAGTATATCCCGGACGAGGCAGGGAACTCAGAAGCGTCCATCCCGGACGAGGCAGGGACTCAGAAGCGTCCATCCCGGACGAGGCAGGGACTCAGAAGCGTCCATCCCGGACGAGGCAGGGACTCAGAAGCGTCCATCCCGGACGAGGCAGGGACTCAGAAGCGTCCATCCCGGACGAGGCAGGGAACTCAGAAGCGTCCATCCCGGACGAGGCAGGGAACTCAGAAGCGTCCATCCCGGACGAGGCAGGGAACTCAGATACGCCGGATGGGACCGGCTCGAAGATCACAGAAAGACCGGACGGGACCGACTCAAAGACCTCTGGAAGGCTGGACGGGACCGGCTCAAAGACCTTTGGAATGGGAGAACAGTGCACAGCCCAGACACACCCCAACGCAGCAACCACCACCAGCAGAGCAGATTCAAACGCAGGAGTCTCAGGATCATCCACCTCAGGCGCCACCGGATTCTGGACTCTGGGAACACCTGCCCTCCAAGTAGACATCAGATGGGTGTCTGCCAGGCTTGAAATCAAACACCTGTACCTTGAACACATCTTACGAGCAGATTCTGAACTGGCGGCCATCATGCGAGCGGGCTCTGGACTGGCGGTCATCTTGCGAGCAGGTTCTGGACTGGCGGCCATCTCGCGAGCGGGCTCTGGACTGGCGGCCATCTTGCGAGCAGGCTCTGGACTGGTGGCCATGATGGCTGGAGACTCTGGCTTGGCGGCCATGACGGCTCTCTCAAAAAAGTATTTAGGAGTGTCAGTCTCCTTACTCTCCCCTACTGTAAGTGGTGAGCCACAAAACTGTAAGATAAAGTTAAGAAATTGTGCCAGGGTCCAGTTAGGGTCTTCATCAGGTAAATTAAAGCTGATGTGCTGATCTAGTCCAGACCAAAAACATTCCTTTAAATACCCATCGTCAAGTCACATATTGGCAATGCCAAAGAAACTCGTTAATAAAATTTTCAATGCTGCAACCAGCTTGATATATCGAACACAGTTTCCTCCAATGATTATCAAAAGTACCTCCTGAAACCTTCATGTACTCGGGTCCGGCTGCTAGATCCATATTGTTGCGAAGTCTTCTGTCACGAACTGCTCGGAGACTTGACAGGTGCGGATCTAAATGCAGCTTTATTAACGGAGATCAGGTACAAACAGGCAATGAGTTCAGGGCAGGCAGCAAACAATCAGAAACGGGGTCACAGGCAATGGTCGAGGCAGGCAGCAAAGGTTCACAAAAGACATCAGTACAGTCCAAGGTCCAAAACACAGGGTAATCCAATACAAACAAGACTGCTCAGAAATGCAGTAGACACTAAACAAGACTTCGCAATGACAGTGATTGAACCAGGCTTAAATAGACAGATGTTATTACAAACAGGTGAGAATGATCAGTGCTCAATGAGTCCGGGCAATGGGTTATGGGAAATGTAGTGTGCAATGACAGTCCGTGTGATGAGGGGAGTGTCCTCTAGTGGATTTGAGAGGGCACTCCAGCTGGTGACTGTGACAACGACCAAACAGTCACGTTGTTAAAATCTTTTTATTTTATTTTATTTAAACAATTATCATCCCTCACATGGAAGATTAAATTAATTTGTGATTTAATCTGTGCGTTAAAGATTAAATTTTATGAATAATTGGAGTAATTCTCCAAATATGTATAAAGCACAGTATAACGATTATAAAACTCAACACAGCACTGTACATCACAATCAGATATTTTATTTATATTGTTACATGACATAAAAAAATCAATGACTTCAACACAATATAGAGGATTTAAAGCAGATATTTATTGACAGAGATGAATAAACATTATGTTTAGGCTTAACATTATATTGTTGTCTTACCACATAAATTTAGCAGGTTGTCCGTTTTTAGAAACAGCAATCAAAAGCTTCTTTAAGAACACTCACAAACATCAGGGTCCATTCGTTTAAACGCGCTAAACCGATGGAAAATCACTAAAATATGTGTTTACTCTCACATCTGTAAGGTATAAAGTAAAGAAAGAATATTAATAAACCAGGCAAGTAAAATCAGGCAGTGAGGTAAAAAGAAATGACCGTTAACGTTTAAATGACGAGAGCCCGCGAATCTTTGCAGAACAAAGGCGCATGCGTGCTAGAGATGCGCACGCACATATCTGACACGCGCGCACAAAATAAATATTTATAATCGTAATATCGAATTATACTCCAGTTTAATAGCTGTCAGAAGTCAGATTAATAGCATTCGTTTTGACATTATAACAGATTTTATTCTGATCATAAATTTTCCATACAATAACATAATAAACAGAAATGACCAGATTCATTAATCAAATGACCAGTGTCCAGGTCATCTGAAGACGAGTACATCACATCGCTACAACGTTCTCAACGGGATCAATTCATGACATTATTTGAGGATGTGGCTCAGACGTTTCTGCAACGTAAGCAAAAATGACCAGTGTCCAGGTTATCTGAAGACCAGTACATCACGTAGCTACAACGTTCTCCATGGGATTAATTCACAACGTTATTTGAGGACGTGGCTAGGACGTTTCTGGTACGTTAGCAAAAATTACCAGATTAATTAATCAAATGACCAGTGTCCCTGTTATCTGAGGACCTGTACATCACGTCGCTACAACGTTCTCCATGGGATTAATTCACAACGTTATTAGAGGACGTGGCGAGGACGTTTCTGGAACATAATCAAAAATTCTAAGAAATGGAACGTTGCCAAGATGTCCTCAGAACGTGGTCACAAAGTAATGTCACCGTGACCAAATGAAGACGAACTGGCAACGTTGTCAGAACGTACTGTGTTAGCTGGGTTGTTGTCTTACCACATAAGTTTAGCAGGTTGTCCGTTTTTAAAAACAACAATCAAAAGCTTAGTCACATTCACAAACATCAGGGTCCATTCATTTAAACGCACCAAATCGATCTAAAATCACTAAGATATGTGTGTAGCGCCCTCTACCCTTCTAGGCTTGCCTGACCTAAACTCTATAGGGGGGAGCACCGGATCCTTATTATTAGTGTCTCTCGATAATGTATTAAATTCCCCTTTCTGTTAGCTCGGCTAATAATTAATAATTAAATGACCTAGAGAAATTTTAGTTAAAGTGATTTATTTATAAATAGAATGAAATAAAATAAAATGAAGTTTACCTACAAATCAATAGAAATATAAAGATATTTATAAGTGGATATCAGGTATGAATAATCCCTAAAAATAGTCCATTAATAACACATATGAAACTCATTAGGGAGATGTACAGCTGAAATAACTAATATACCGAAAAAATAAACAATATATATTCCCTAGAGAAACTTAACCCGAAAACCCTGATAGTTTCAATACACTTTACGTCTTTTCACTTGGCAGATATTTTACACACACCCCCTAACACGTGGGGGAAAGCACCGTGAGAAATACAACTTTGTGATAATGAATGTCCGAACACAGTTAAAATTCCTCACTAAGTTAACACTTTTCACTGGTGTAACAACGGTAAACTGTGAATTTAAAGAGGTATTTATGGAGTTTAAATGAACCCAAAACTCACGCGCATGGAATCCGCGCGCGCACGCGCTATGCAAACGCACATAATGATAACCACGCGCGGAAAGCTGCTCCGCGAGGGCTCATTTAAACTCTGCGAGCGAGCAGAACAGTATCCGCGAGCGGAAAAGAATCCTCGCGCGGGCACATTTCTGCTCCGGAGCAAAAACTCAGTCCGAGAGCAGAGGCTTTGACGAGAGCGCGCGCGATTCTCTCTATGCTCTCGCAAACTGCTCAACACTTGCTCGCTCGTTGAGTTGACTTCTGAGACTTTGGAGGCGGGACAATGGCAGACTTCTCCAATCCTTTGATTGGTCACTTTTAGCATTTAGTGCATTTGTCTTGACATTATAACAGATTTTACTCTGATCATAAATGTTTCACACAATAACATAATAAATAGAAATGACCAGATTCATTAATCAAATGACCAGTGTCCAGGTTATCTGAAGACCAGTACATCACGTCACTACAACATTCGTCATGGGATTAATTCACGACGTTATTTGAGGACGTGGCTAGGATTTTTCTGGAACGTAAGCAAAAATTCTAAGAAACGTAATGTTGCAAAGACGTCCTCAGAACGTGGTCATAAAGTAATGTCAGGTGACCAAATGAAGACGAACTGGCAATGTCGTCAGAATGTACTGTGTTAGCTGGGATGTAACATTTTAATTATATTTTGCTAAAATGAACGAAATGAACAATATGACTCGAAAAAAGATTCGTTCATTTTGCTGAACGAGACTAAAAGGTCCGAGTCAGTAAAATGATCCGAACTTCCTGTAATGGATGTTTAGGAAACTACAAATCCCATCAGGCTTAGCACTATAAAAGGAAGTGAGGAGAATTGTTGTTCCTCTTCCTCCTTTGGTTCTCTAGATAATGGGAGATGTTTGGGAAACTAAAAATCCCATCAGGCCTAGCATTATAAAAGGAAGTGAGGAGATTTGTTCTTCCTCTACCTCTCTTTGTTCTCCTGTCGATGGGGTTTGAATGAAAGTTGCAACTGGCTTATTTAATGCATAGTGGCAGTAACCAGCAGTTAAGGAACATCTATCTGCAGACACGGTAAATACGGAGAGAGAGCATGGTGATGTGCTGAACATATGTTTTGTTTAGAAGGTAGTTGTTTTACTATTTGATGGATGTGTGTACATGTGTATTTAACACATGTCATATTGATATTATTTTGTTTGTTTTAGTGTTATGGCGAGATGGCTGCCTGAGCATCACAAATCAGAATAGTGGATGGTAGAGGTATTATTGCTTTTATTTATTAAAACATAAGAGTTTATAAAATAAAGTTTTAATGGTTTTTATAATTTTAATGTTTATTGCGAATGTGTTTTATCTTTTAATGTTTTGGGTATGTGATGTTTTTCTTTGACATTTTAAACAAGTCCTTTTATTAATGAATTGTGCTTTCCCTTACAGGGATGCACGATTACCGTTTATTTTATACTTAATTGTTATGTTTGATTGTTTGGGTTCTGTTTGTATTTCATTTTTTTCCTTTATTGGATGTTGTATTGGGCCACATCACCCAAGGAAATAATTGAACAGGTCGTAATTATTTCAGTGTGTTTACTGATCTATTCGAATTGCTCTACCCATGATTTAACCGTATTGTGTTCTTTTTGTTATAGATTTCTGTTGTCCCATTGGTGGCTGCAGGGTTGCCTTTTACTGGTGGATCACCGTGTTTGGTTACTTATCTTTTTTTTTTTTAATAAACTGTAGTCGTGCAAGAAGGTGATCAATAGACCTCACTTCATGGGACTTCATCGCCTCTTTCCGGAAACTGTTTCCTAAAGTTAACAACTATGGAGTCAGAATTACTGGATTTACGGGAGCAGAAACAGCATCTGCAGACACAAAATGAGCAGCTGATGAGAGAGCATCCCCCATCCAGTAGCAGTGCACCTAACCAACCGCCCTCTTTTATGACTAATGCGAATTCTTCATCTCCAAGATCTTTTAATAGGATACTTCATGTTCCCCGTGAGAGGAAGTGCCCACGCTTTTATGGCAATATGGACTCCACGTTAAGTGTTGAGGACTGGACTGAGGAGGCCAAGGTGTGTATTGAGGGCAGGGGTTGGTCTGATAAAGAACAGGTGGTGTTTTTGCTTGATCATCTGGGAGGAGAAGCTAGAATGGAGATAAAACTCCGTCCACCAGTTGCTAGAGAAACTCCAGAATCTGTTTTTCAAATTTTAAAAGATTTGTATGGGGGGAAACAGACATTTGTTCAATTACAGCAGAAGTTTTATGAACGAAAGCAGAAAGAAGGTGAATCATTGACTGAATTTTCTCATGCCTTAATGTCTTTAATGGATTTGATTCTTGTTGGTAATCCAGGTAGTGTTCCAAATCCTGATAGGGTGCTCCGTGACCAGTTCGTGGAACACGTTCGAGATGTGATGCTGAAATGTGAATTAAAACGATTAGCACGGGAAAAGCCATCCTCTACCTTATTGGCGGTTCGAAGTGAAGCCCTTAGGTGGGTGGAAGAGGGAAACAGGGAAGTGGTAACTTCATATGTTCAACCATGGTGTAATGTTGCTCAAGGCAGGGTAGTTGAGCCTGAGCCTAAGGTTAGATTTCAGGAAGCTACAGAACTAAACGAGGTTAAAGAGATGTTAAGGCAACAACAAACCCAAATAAATGAACTTACCCAGTGTCTTGATAATTTGTTGTCTCAAAAGAGTGAACCCTCTGTTCCTTTAGCTAGGCAAAATGCTTCACGGCGATGCCTTCGCTGTAATAAAGTTGGACATATTGCTAGATATTGTCGACAACCTTGGCAAGTAGAGTCAAATTCTAGATCACCGCAAGTAAATGTAAATGAGACTTTGGTAGGGGAATCTGATAATGTAGTATCCCCTGCAGTTCTGAGTCAGGTTATGGATGGGTCTAGTGACGTTTCACAGGCACCTGTCTGCCCTACCCTTTTACAGCGTCTTGTGGGTAAATGTCCCATTGTAACTGTGCAAATGGGTGGTGTAGAGATTGGTTGTTTACTTGACACGGGGTCAATGGTAACAACTGTGACTGAGTCATTCTTTGAGAAGCATTTTCGACAATTGGGAGCAGATGCACTTAAAAAATGTAGTTGGCTCCAATTGAAAGCAGCTAATGGTCTTGAAATACCATATATAGGATACTTCGAAATTGATGTTATTGTGCTGGGACAAACCCTTTCAGGACAGGGTATTTTGGTTGTGAAAGACCCTGTTGACAAATTGTTCCATCAGAGGAAAGAGTTGACTCCTGGCCTCTTAGGTATGAATGTGATTGGACAGTGTTATAATGATCTGTTTGAAAAACATGGCCCAGCACTATTTTCAGTTCCACAGGTCAGGCAGGCAGAGTTGGGCTGGAATGATGCCGTGTCATATTGTCACCAAGCTGATGATGTCCCTTTTCGGGATTTATTGGTCATGTGAGAGTGCAGTCCCGCCAGCCTGTTCAGATTCCAGCTGGTGCCATGAGGTTAGTACCTGCATTGTGCCCTAAGAACATAAAAAGTTGTACTGTGGTATGTTTAGAACCCCTGGGTCCCGACGACGGTGGCCTTCCTGCCGGGGTGTCAATATGACCTGCCCTGTTGCAATGCATACAAGGAGTAGTTCAGATACCAGTGGTTAATGTTGGCACAGAATCATTATATTTACCCCCAAGAATTAGACTGGGTAGACTGGTTAGTGTTGAAGTAGTCCCTAAATCAGATCAAGGTGTTGTGTTTGAGGAAGACTTTTGCAACTCTAATACAGTGATTGTACAGTGTCAAACTATTATGACCACCTCGAGCATTGATGTTCAAGGGTTGGAATTGCAGGGATTGTCAAGGATTGATGGTGAGGCAGTTAGGAGATTACTAACAAAATATTCTGATGTCTTTGCCAAGCACGATAGTGATTTGGGGTGCACAAATTTAATTGATCATCACATTCCCCTTGTAGATGACACACCAGTGCGCCAGCGATATCGTAGAATTCCTCCGAGTCAGTTTGAGGCCACAAAGGCGCACATTAGACAGCTGTTGGACAGTCAAGTCATTAGGGAGAGCTGTAGTCCATATGCTTCGCCTATTGTGTTGGTGAAGAAGAAAGATGGCTCTCTGAGGATGTGTGTTGATTATCGCCAGCTTAATGCTAGGACTCGTAAGGATGCCTATCCCCTACCAAGGATAGGGGAGTCACTTGATGCCTTGACTGGAGCAAAGTGGTTTTCAACGTTAGACCTGGCGAGTGGATACAACCAGGTGCCAGTAGCTGAAGCAGACCGTTCAAAGACTGCTTTTTGCACCCCATTTGGGCTCTTTGAATTTAATAGGATGCACTTTGGGTTGTGCAACGCCCCAAGTACTTTTCAAAGGTTAATGGAGCGCATTTTTGGGGATCAGAGTTTCCAGTCCCTATTGCTCTATTTGGACGATGTGATTGTTTTCTCGGCAACAGTTCAGCAACATCTTCAGCGACTTGAGCTGGTGTTAGATCGGCTGAGACAACAGAATTTGAAGATCAGACTCAGTAAGTGCTGCTTCTTTCAGCCAGAGGTACGTTATTTGGGACATGTGGTTTCTTCCACAGGGGTTAGTACAGACCCAGAAAAGATATCTTCTGTGGCTAAGTGGGCTCGTCTGCAAACTCTTCAAGAACTTCGATCCTTTCTTGGTTTTGCTATAGCTATTATCGGCGGTTTGTTAAAAAAATTTCTTGTATTGCTGGACCTTTGAATACTTTGGTGGCAGAAGTGATCAGAGGGCAAAAGACTAAAAGACCAAAGATTGATTTACGGACTAAATGGACTGATTCATGTGAAAATGCATTTCAAACTCTTAAAACAGCTTTGACCAACACTCCAGTTCTTGCTTATGCCTATTTCAGCAAGCCCTTTGTATTGGATATTGATGCCAGCCACCAAGGTTTAGGTGCAGTTTTATCACAGGAGGATGGAAACAAATGTCGGCCAGTTGCATTTGCAAGTCGAGGTTTGCGACCATCGGAGAATGGTCATGCAGAATTACAGCTCAATGAAGTTGGAGTTTCTGGGTCTGAAGTGGGCTGTTACAGAAAAATGTAGAGAGTATTTGCTGGTCCAGAAGTGTCTAGTGGATACAGATAACAATCTGCTTAGCCATTTGCAGAGTGCAAAGCTGGGAGCATTAGAGCAGCGATGGGTGAACCAGCTTGCCGATTTTGATCTGGAAATTAAGTATAGGCCTGGACGTTCCAATGTCAATGCCGATGTTCTTTCTAGAAAAACTGCAGGACCTGTAGCTGAGCTGGCTATGACTACTGTGGTGCCAAGGGAACTACATCAGTGTGCCTATGATTGTCAACATGTTATAAGTGAAACCATTTCTGCTCTTCCTGAACAATCCAGAGAAAGTCTTAGTAATTTGCAAGGATCTGATTCAGTTATTGGCCGTTTCCTTGTTTATTGGGATCGGCAAAAGCCACGATATGCACAGGAGAGAGCACTGGAGACATCGGAAGTGCTTGAGTTAGTACGACAGTGGGGAAAGCTGATAAAGATAGAGGGTGTGTTGTATCGGCGGTTCTGCTCCCAGGATGAACATCGAGAAATACGCCAAGTGGTGTTACCAGCCGCTCTAAAGGAAAAGGTCCTTATAAGTCTGCATGATGAACATGGCCATCAAGGGATTGAGCGGACGGCGAATTTAGTCAGAGACCGATGTTACTGGCCGAGAATGTTCAAGTTCATTGAGGAATGGTGTAAAAAATGCCAGCGTTGCACCTTAGCTAAAGTTGTACGACCGAAAGTATGTAGCTTTATGGGACATTTGACAGCCAATAGGCCACTAGATATATTGGCCATTGATTTTTCTTTGCTGGAACCTGCATCAAATGGACTTGAAAATGTACTGGTTATGACAGATGTGTTCTCAAAGTTCACACAGGCCATTCCAACAAAGGATCAAACTGCATCAACAGTGGCACGTGTCTTGATAGAACGTTGGTTCAACTTATTTGGAGTACCACGACAGATCCATTCTGATCAGGGCCGGTCCTTTGAAAGTAAATTGATCCAAGAGTTATGCAGATTGTACAGCATTTCAAAAACTCGCACTACACCCTACCGACCACAGGGAAATGGCCAATGTGAACGTTTTAACAGAACAATGCATGATCTGCTGCATACTCTGCCCCCAGAGGAAAAATGTCATTGGCCGGACCATCTTGCCCAGCTGGTCTATGCTTATAACACTACTGAACACCAGACTACTGGATACTGCCCTTATGTCCTTATGTTCGGACAGGAACCACATCTACCTCTTCGGCGATGCCGAAGTTGCCTGTTTTCTGCTAGACTGGTAAGATAATTCAACATTTTCAATGTTTCCACTTTTTCAATGTTTACCAAACACCTGTTTTGTTGAAACGGTAACGTTAGCATTTTATACAAATGGCCATATAACCTCCGAATAATAATGTTTTTCCGTTCCTGCGGTACGTACTCCAGTTGTTCCTGACTTTACAAAGGGGGAGACAAACATCTACTAACTTACACCTAACTGCCTATGTCACTGTCAGATCAAACGCTTTGAACAGCGTTGCTATTTACGATTAGCTAACTTTAGTTACTTCACTACTCTCAGCGTGTTCTAGATAGCACCCATGAAATATATCTAATTATAGAATTGTAACAGTAACTTTCACAATAGAATACATGTTAAATGATTAATTACGTTAATATATTGCCTTACCTGCTTGTATCACTGCTATCCGCTGTCTCAGTAGACAACATCTTTTTTTACTGTTGCGGCCACTGTCGTAATTCGAAAGGGAGGGGTGGGCAAATGACTCCGAGATTCGTTGCAAAACTATAATACAACGCTAGTGGCCGCTGATTTTCAAGAACTGCACCTTTAACACATGTCATATTGATATTATTTTGTTTGTTTTAGTGTTATGGCGAGATGGCTGCCTGAGCATCACAAATCAGAATAGTGGATGGCACAGGTATTATTGCTTTTATTTATTAAAACATAAGAGTTTCTAAAATAAAGTTTTATTGGTTTTTATAATTTTAATGTTTATTGCGAATGTGTTTTATCTTTTAATGTTTTGGGTATGTGATGTTTTTCTTTGATATTTTAAGCAAGTCCTTTTATTAATGAATTGTGCTTTCCCTTACAGGGATGCACGATTACCATTTATTTTATACTTAATTGTTATGTTTGATTGTTTGGGTTCTGTTTGTATTTCAATTTTTTTCCTTTATTGGATGTTGTATTGGGCCACATCACCCAAGGAAATAATTGAACAGGTCGTAATTATTTCAGTGTGTTTACTGATCTATTTGAATTGCGCTACCCATGATTTAACCGTATTGTGTTCTTTTTGTTATAGATTTCTGTTGTCCCATTGGTGGCTGCAGGGTTGCCTTTTACTGGTGGATGACCGGGTTTGGTCACTTATCTATCTTCTTTTTTTTTTGGTTTACAGTGTGGCTTGCTGTGAGCTTGATTGCAGTGTGAGCACGTTTACCTGTATTTTAGTCGGTCTTCACGATATAGGTTCTCTGTGGCCATCCAGGGGCTGTTTTGTTTTCTTTTCTTTTCTTTTCTTTCTTTTTCATGGGTAGTTGCATCGAGGGCTTGTACATCCGACTAAGATGTTTATACTTTTGTCTTTTCATTATAATTGTTGAATAAATGTTCATTTTATTGAAACTGCACTGCCGCCTTCTGCCTGATTACTTACCCATTTGTGGGACATCCCCTGGTTACATTCCCATCACTAGTTTGGTGGCAAAGCATTCTCTGGAGTATTTAGCGCCACCTACAAAAGGGAAGTGTAGAAGTAAAGAGTTTGCTTCCTGTAGCGTATACACGGTAGAGGTCTTCACGGTTCCAAAAATCTGTACTCGCAGAGACCCGTGACTGTGCTACACAGAACCCGATTCCAAGCCGATCTTCTGTTGCCCGTTTTGCGGGCAAGAACGTCACAGCTGTCAGTACACTCAAAGCTGCAAGTAAACATGTAAACGTCCGCGCGCACAGCCTGTCTTTCACGGCTCGTTTATACTCGCATGTGTGTCCACCGGACCGCAAGTCTCTGCTGACTGACGCGCATCTCTCATATCCGCTGACTGCACGCGCGTGCACAGGCATCATGTACTGTACTATGGTGTTCCAAATGGTCCTAAAAATGACTTTGCAGCACACATTCATCTCACTGAACATCTCACTCCACGTCTTAACTGTTTTCGTATTCTGCTATTTATTGCATTGAATTCAAGATGCAGACGAGACGTTGACGTAACGCAGACGTCACGTAAATCACGTGTGGCCGTGAAGCGTCTATGCAGACGTCACGCGTCATTCACATGTAGCAGTGAAGTTATTTGTTTTCATTTTTGCTAACACGTATTGTAACACGCTACTCTACACGGCTTAATGCAGAGTGTCAAGCGTCTACTTCGTTAACTTTCACTTCACTCAATCCTCTCAATGAACGTGACGTCTGCGTCTGTCCTAGGAACTAATGTTTATGTGTTGTTTCCTTGACATTCTGTTAATTGTGTTGCGCACTGGCAAGGATCAGCTGTCAATCTTAGTTTATGCTGTTTGTTATGCTTTGTGTAATGTGTTTGTGCAATACATTTAAGTCCAGAACCATTTTATATCTCATTATTATATGTTGTGCATGTTATTGCTGCTTTCTGATGTTTATATGGTTCTGGTGCGATCGATTATTGCTGCCGAGTTTTCCGATATAATCATTGAAAACGTACATCATTGTCCATGCTGTAGCGTTGCATTCCTGGGTAATTATGTAATTGCTTACAGCAATATTATTCAGCGCACTACTATGTTATTGTTAACTCCATTGTGACTTTTGATTGGTTTCATTCGTTTACATGCAATTGTTTTGTTTTTAGCATTTGTTTTTTTGCTGCAAAGCTCAGCTTTAGCATCTTTATTTTATCAAACATTATTTTACTTGTTGTTTAATGTGTATGTATTTGCAAGGTTTTACTAGTTTACTGGCACATGTCATATTATTGTATTTGTGTTTATTGTACATATAATGTTGAATATAAGTTGTGGCCTAATGGTTAGCGATTCTGGCTCGTGACCAGAAGGTCGCTGGTTCGATTCTCAGGGCCGGTGGTAAACGCTTGACATCTGCCTTTTAATGTAACTGATTTAAAGATATACTATAAGATGTATAGCTCGCATGTACTGTAAATCGCTTTGGATGAAAGAGTTTGCCAAATGCATAAATGTAAATAAGTTAGGACCAGTCTAACAGAAAAAAAATTGATGACTAACTTGTAAGACCAGTCTGAGCAGTTTATGCAACTTACACAAGACTTGAAGAAAGCTGAAGATCAAATTAAATAGTATCAAATTAAATAGTATGCTGTAATTATGGTTATAGGTAACATAAACTGCACAAAAACGGCACTACTGCATGGATAAAATAAACCTTCAACAGTGGGCCAGTGAGATATTTAAAGTTCTGCCTTTGACACGGCTTGGGGCCATCATTTATGGAAATGAGACTGATTTTGACAATTTATGGTCCCTCTTCTTATTGTAGTCTCCCTTAGAATATATCACAGGTTTGTAAAAAAGGCGTTGTGTGCTTAAATTGGAAAGTTTACTGTTTTTTTGTTTGCTGCTGGAGGTAGGGCTGACGGTAAGTTTTTTTGTTTCTTACCGGCGGTGAAGACGTAACAAATCATGCGGTTTGGCGGTTAATCGCACCCAACAACACACCTCCACAAATATACCATTTATAATATTTTTTTTCAGAGTGCAACATAAAAGAGGGTTTTTCTCCGCAGAAGCTACAGAAAGAACAACAGGGTAACAATATAAACGCACTTGAAACATTGAATAATTTATCGTTTTTAACAGCAAATTATCATTAATATTATTTAACTATTAATTAGGCTACATTTATAAAAACAACCTTTTTCAAAGCGCAACACAAAAAGGGAATATCGGGCTAGCCTGTAGTACAAGTGTTCGGCTGTTGTACAACTACTGGGCCGCTTTAGTGAATTGCAAGGTCTTAGTGTTTCGTGCGAGGAAAACCAACATGTTCACTTTTGTCTGGTTTTAGCGAGGCTCTTAACTAGCGATGTGCACGAATGTTCAAATACTGCATCCACAATAGCTATTCGAATATTCGTAGAGAGGTGGGTGCCAATTTATTTTCTTTTGTTCTTGTTTTCTCCTGTTAGTAAGGAAGGTAGGGTATTCTGCTGTATTTTGGTTCTTTTTTATTGTGTTAGTCTAGTTAGTTACTTTCCCTACTAGGTAGAGTGACTTTTGTTTATTATTTTGGCTTAACCCCCCTCTTGAAGCTTGAAACCCTTCAACAATTTTGTTAATAAAATAACTATTTTGCTTCCTTTGACATTTGACTTTTTTTAGATCTTTTTTTAATTGAGTGATCTTAAGTCTTGAAGCTGACACACACACACAACACAATTTTTATTCTGTTACGTGCCTCCTTTTGAACCCTAGACTTATGGGGGTCGTAACAGATACAGTGCCAGTGTCTGCATGGGAGAGGTGGCAGCAACGCAGAAGAAGGTAATGTCATGCGATCTTCTGAAAAGTATTAATTGTGTTAAGTTATATTTTTATGCTAAATAACCTCAAGTTAAAAGCCTTAAATGTAAAGAGGCATTTAGTTGCTAGTTTAAATAAAATCTTAATTTAAGATCAGTAAAATTCATGCGAACATGTATTTATTACTTGGCGGTGTGTTTATTGCTTTAACTAACAGTGGCAAACAGAAAGTATACAATTATTTTCTCAACTCAACTCTCAACTCAACTTTATTTATAAAGCGCTTTTACAATTTCCATTGTTACAAAGCAGCTGTACATGAGACATATTGACTATAAGCAAAATAATTAAAGTTGTACCTGCAAAAACAAGAAAAGGTTGAAAACACAGAAGACAGATATACCCACATACAAGACACTCCACACACACAATATGCACACGTACTAACACACATAGACATAGAGACACACACACACGGATGCGCACGCACACACACACAACACACACACACACATGTGCGTACACAGACAAGTACGCACACACACACACACACACACACACACACGCTCAGTGAGAGCACACATGTAGGATAAAGGAGAGAGAAGCACAGGTCAAATATAACAGACTATAAATTCCTATATGCAATATTAATTAAGTAAAACTTTAAAATTCTAAAGCAGCCCCCCCGGTCAGGCAGATAGTGCAAAAACAGTATGCAAACGGTGGCGAGGAACCCAAAACTCTAATCGAGAAAAAAAACCTCAGGAGAACCCAGGCCCAACCAGGGGATTCCAGTTCCCCTCTGGCAAAAGCTGCTGCCTCTGCACAAGCTCCAGAGAACTTGCACAACAAGGCTAAATAAAATAAATAAACTTAATAATAAAATAAATTGTAGTTTAAGATTATCATTAATAATCTAATAGCATTTGAAGTTTTGTGGTGAAGACATGTCAAGAGACCGCGTCCTTCTTTATCCAGCTCTATCATCTCAGCTCTTGTCAGGTCCCCACTTCCCATTCTCCACTCTACCATCAGGTCAGGCCATGAACTGCATCCTGCTCGCTGTGGTAACCTTGGAACAATGAGACAAGACTGGCTGAGAGTAGAGTACTGTTCTGCACTCTTTGATGCAACAAGTACATCAGTTGTGTTTTTGGTTCCGGTTGATCTAACTAATGCAGCCTAAACCCTCAGAAGATTTATATTATGGAAGTGTAGTGTATGCAAGATTAAAAAGATGCGTCTTTAGTCTAGATTTAAACTGACAGAGTGTGTCTGCCTCCCGGACAGTGCAGGGAAGACTATTCCAAAGTTTAGGCGCTAGATAGGAAAAGGATCTACCACCTGCACTTGATTTTGAAATTCTAGGTATTACCAACTGACAGGACGCCTGAGAGCGTAATGCACGTGAAGGACTGTAATACAAAAGGAGTTCATTCAAGTACTGAGGAGCTAAACCATGTAAGGCTTTATAGGTAATAAGCAAGATTTTAAAGTTAACGCGATGCTTTATAGGTAACCAGTGCAAGGTTGACAGAACCGGGCTAATATGTTCATACTTTTTTGTACGTGTAAGAACTCGAGCTGCCGCGTTTTGGACCAATTGGAGTTTTTGTAATAAGCCTGCAGGGCAACCACCTAACAGTGCATTACAGTAGTCTAGTCTTGATGTCATGAATGCATGAATTAACTTCTCTGCATCTGAGATTGACAGCATATGACGTAGTTTAGATATATTCTTAAAATGGAAAAACGCAATTTTACAGGTGTTGGCGACGTGGCTCTCAAATGACAGATTACTATCGAATAGAACGCCAAGATTCTTTGCTGACGACGAGGGTTTTATGGAACATCCGTCAATAGTTAAACAGTATTCTTGGTTGTTACTTATAGCAGTTTTCGGTCCAATAAGTAACACTTCCGTTTTGTCCGAGTTCAGTAATAAAAAGTTGTTACTCATCCAGTTTTTTATATCGACTATGCATTCCATTATTCGATGGAACTGCTGTGTTTCATGAGGCTTCGAGGAAATATAAAGTTGAGTATCATCAGCATAACAGTGAAAGCTAACTCCGTGTCGCTTTATTATATCTCCTAGAGGTAGCATGTATAATGCGAAGAGCAGAGGCCCTAAGACTGAGCCCTGTGGTACACCGTACTGGACTTGCGATTTGCGTGACACCTCATTGTTTATTGCTACAAATTGAAAACGGTCGGATAAATAAGATTTAAACCATTTCAAAGCTATTCCCTTAATGCCGACATAATTTTCGAGTCTATGTAGGAGTGTGCTGTGGTCAATGGTATCGAATGCAGCACTAAGGTCTAGCAGCACCAATAACGAGATACAACCTCGGTCAGACGCCAATAGCAGATCATTTGTAACTCTGATCAAAGCAGTCTCTGTACTGTGACATGCTCTAAATCCAGACTGGAATTCTTCATTGATGTCATTCCTTTGGAGGAAGGAGCATAATTGAGTTGAAACTACTTTTTCCAGAACTTTAGATATGAAAGGTAGATTCGATATAGGCCTGTAGTTCCTTAGTTCTCTAGGGTCGAGTTGGGGTTTTTTGACAAGGGGCCTTATAACAGCCACCTTATATGCTTTAGGCACATGTCCTAATGTCAGAGATGAGTTAATAATACCAAGAAGAGGATCTATAATTTCTGGGAGCATCTCTTTCAGTAGATTTGTAGGTATAGGGTCTAGTATGCATGTTGTTGATTTAGATGATCTAATAATTTTAGACAGCTCATCTTGATCTACGGTATAAAATAATTGCATTTTCTCCTTAAGGGCGCTGTAGTTAGTTTGTTCAGCGGGTTTCACTTCTGATTGCATTGTTATAATTTTTTCTCTAATATCTTGGATTTTATATGTGAAGTAGTTCATAAATTCATCACTGCTATGCTGATATACAGGATCAGAAGTCACTGACGATTTATTTTTTGTTAATTTAGCCACCGTGTTAAATAAAAACCTAGGGTTGTGCTGGTTTTCTTCTATTAGTGATGAAAAGTAGGCGGATCTAGAAGTTTTTAGGGCTTTCCTGTATTTTCGAATACTATCCTTCCATGCTGTACGAAATACCTCTAATTTAGTTTTCTTAAAGTTGCGCTCCATTTTTCGGGCCGCTTTCTTTAGAGCCTGAGTGTGTTCATTATACCACGGTGTGGGGCTGCCATTTTTAATCTTCTTTAAACGTAGTGGAGCAACTTTGTCTAGCGTTACCGAGAAGGTGGAATTAAAATTTTCAGTGGTAATGTCAAGATCTTCAACGTTATTTCTCATGATTTGAGACAATTCGGGCAGATTATCGAGAAACGCATCTTTGGTAGTTGAAGTTATTGTTCTACCATATTTGTAACAATGAGTTTTATTTGCAGCCGTAGGCCAGTGAAGCAAACATAATACCAGATAATGATCCGAAATGTCTTCACTCTGCTGAAGGATTTTAACGTCGTCCACATTTATACCGTAAGACAGTATTAAATCTAAAGTATGATTACGAAGGTGAGTGGGTCCTGACACATGTTGACTAATGCCCATGGAGTTAAGAGTGTCTTTGAAAGCCATTCCTAAGGCATCTGTAACGTTATCTACGTGGATGTTAAAGTCACCAACGACAAGGAGTCTATCTGCGGCCAGTACTAGTTCTGATAAGAACCCACCAAATTCTTTAATAAAATCTGTGTGGTGCCCTGGAGGCCTATATACAATAGCTAGAATCAATTTAAAAAGTGTTTTATCTTTAGTATTAGGTGTTGAAACATGAAGAACCATGACTTCAAAAGAATTATATTTAGAGTTCGACTTCTGGGAAATGCTAAGAGAGTTATTGTAAAGTGCTGCGACACCTCCCCCTCTGCCTTTTAGACGAGGCTCGTGTTTATAATAATAATCTTGGGGGACAGATTCATTTAAAGCAATATAATCATCTGGTTTTAGCCATGTTTCTGTCAAACAGAGCATGTCTATTTTATGATCTGTTATCATATCGTTAACAAAAAGTGCTTTATTAGAGAGAGATCTAATATTTAGCAATCCGAGTCGTAACAGTTGATTATCTGTATTTTGTTCATGTTTAGTTTGTTTAACGTTTATTAAATTACTTTCAAGAGGTTTACGCATTATTTTATGTTTGCTAATCCGGGGGACAGACACAGTCTCTATTTTGTGATGTTTGGGAGAACGGATTACTACATGTTGTACATTTTGTGTATTCTGCGACGTGAGACGGCAAGCAGACAGTTGGTTAAGCCATACTGTCTGCTCCCTGACCTGGGCCCCAGCGAGTCAAGTTTTAGCATTAGCATTAAGACTTTTTGCCATATTTCTAGACAGGATGGAAGTCCCAGCCCAGGAGGGATGGAGACCATCTCGTTTCAACAGGTCAGGTCTGCCCTCAAAACTCTTCCAGTTATTTATAAAAACTATATCATTCTGCAGGCACCACTCAGACAACCAGCCATTTAGTGAATATAATCTGCTATAAATCTCATCACCACGATAAGCATTGAGGGGGCCAGAGAATATTACAGTGTCTGACATCATGCTTGCGAGCTCACACACCTCTTTAATGTTATCTTTTGTGATCTCCGATTGACGGAGTCGAACATCATTTGTGCCGACGTGAATGACAATCTTACTGAATTTACGATTAGCCTTAGCCAGCACATTTAAATTTGACTTGATGTCAGGCGCTCTGGCTCCCGGTAAACATTGGACTATGGTGGCTGGTGCCTCTATGTTAACGTTCCGAACAATAGAATCACCGATAACTAGGGCACTTTCAGCAGGTTTCTCAGTCGGTGCGTCACTGAGCGGGGCAAACCTGTTCGAGACTGTAATCGGAACGGTCGAGTGATGTTTTGTCCTGCGACTACGCCGTCTCACAGTCACGAAGTTTCCCAGCTGCGGGGGATTTTCAACCGGAACCGAGCTGTGTGCGCTAATGTTGCTCGCATCCAAAGTGTTTTCTATCGTCGTTAAACTCTTACTATCCTCAGATAAAGATTGGATGCGAGACTCTAATTCTAAGATCTTCTCTGTCAGCCTAACTATTTCCCTGCATTTATCGCATATAAAGCCCTCGCAGCTGACAGAGAAGGCTAAGCTAAACATATGACATGAGGTGCAAGTAACAATAATAGGAATAGAAGCCATAACTCACCGGATTTGAAGTGCAATTCCAACTTACCAAGGTTGCTCGATGGATCGTAGTATACTCGCTTAAAAAGAGAAACAGTTAGCACACAAGACAAACCAGAGGCAAGATGATATTCCACAGTGTGAACAGAAAGCAAGCTAACACGCTATTGCTATGCTAACGGCGTTAAGTTAACTATCACTTTTGGTTTAGACAAGTAAATAACAGGAACAGGGTTATTGAGATATCAGGATAAGTTAGCAACGACAATAATAATTAACGATAATAAAATACACTAATATTAGAGCGAAGTGGTAAGCGCACTGATACAAACAAGCCGCCGGCAGCGATGCAGGAAACAGGAAGCAACTCAACGTTGCGTCACGGCGAGACCCAATGTCGAGGATAATCAGTAGCCCTCAGCACTCTCAATCGACAGTGCGTTGTGCTACATCATCACCAGGCAGGTAAGCAGCAGAGCCGATCTCCTCCCTGGGGGCAAGGGATCCGCACTGCTCGCAATTGAACCACCCCCTGGGAGGTCGATGAAGCAGATCATACCCCTAGCCCCTGTCTCGGTCCCTGGGAGCCTGACTAGAGACACCAAACCATCACAGGGATACGGGATACGATCCATCTCGGCTACGCGATACAACTTACCAGACGCCCGCTCAAGTTCAGGACATCCTCTTACCTCAGTCAGAGGCGAGGATGCTCCCGTGCTTCGGGCCAGGGTCACCACCCCTCTGGCAAGCGATCGTGCTCGTCCCTCTGGCCGAGATGTTCAAAGGGTTCTGCAGCCCGTACTTCATCGTCCCCAAAAAGGAGGGTTGCTAGATCTGCGTACCCTGAACAGGCACCTACTCATGCTGCCGTTCAGGATGCTCACGCAGAAGTGCATCCTGGCGTCTACCAGATGTCAAGATTGGTTAATGGCAATCGACCTGAAGGACGCTTACTTTCATGTCTCGCTTTCGAGGGTGGGCATATCAGTATAGAGTCCTCCCTTTCGGTCTGTCCCTGTCCCCACGAGTCTTCACGAGGATCGTGGAAGCCGCCCTCACTCCCCTCGGGGAGAGAGGTGTGCGGGTACTAACTATCTCAACGACTGGCTCGTCTGGGCACACTCGCGAGATCTGTTGTGTACACACAGGGACCTAGTGCTCTGGCACCTAGATCGGTTGGGACCACAGGTCAACCGAGAAAAGCGCAAGCTCTTTCTCGGTATGGAACTAGACTCTGTCTCCATGACAGCATGACTGACTCAGAGCACGCTCAGTCAGTGTTGAACTGCCTGAAACTTTCATAGGCTCCTGGGCACATGGCGTCCTCGGTGGGGGTGGTCCCACTCGGATTGATGCACATGCGACAGCTCCAACACTGGCTACAGAGTTGGGTTCCCTGGAGAGCGTGGCACACCGGCAGCAGGCCTTTGGTCATCACGCCTTTCTGCTGACGCACCCTGACCCCCTGGTCTTTAATGACCTTCTTGCGGACAGGGTCCCCCTAGGGCAGGTGCAAGGCACGTCGTTGTGATGACGGATGCCTCCCTGCAGGGTTGGGGTGCCGTGTGCAACGGGCACGCAGTGTCGGGCGGTGAACGGGCCCCCGCCTGCATTGGCATATCAACTGCCTAGAGTTGTTGGCTGTGCTACTTGCACTGAAGAGGTTGCAACCTCTCCAGCAGGACAAGCACGTGCTGGTCCGGTTAGGACAGCACAGCTGCCGTAGCGTATATCAATCGTCAGGGTGGCATACGCTCACAGCAGCTAACATGACTCACCCGACGCCTCCTCCTCTTGAGTCAGCAGGTGATCAGCTCCCTGCGAGCCACACACATCCCAGGCGACCTGAACCAGACAGCTGATGCGCTCTCTCGTCAGTCGACGCCTCGCGGAGAGTGGCGACTCCATCCCCGCGCAGTCCAGCTCATATGGGAGCAGTTCGGCCAGGCGCAGGTGGACCTGTTTGCCTCCCCGGACTCCTCCCATTGCCCGCTTTGGTACTCCCTGACTGAGGGACCCCTCGGCATGGATACCCTAGTGCACAGCTGGCCGCAGGGTGAGCGGAAGTACGCCTTCCCCCCCAGTGAGCCTCATGGCACAGGTCTTGTGCAAGGCCAGGGAAGAGGAGCATCAAGTGGTACTAGTTGCACCCTATTGGCCCAACCGGACTTGGTTCTCGGAGCTAAGGCTCTTGACAACAACTCCCCCCTGGCCGATCCCCCTGGTGAAGGACCTGCTTTCCCAGGTGAAGGGGCACATTACGGCATCCCAGGCAGACCCCTGGAACTTCCATGTCTGGACGGGACGAGGAGATCCTGAGTGGCCCACCCCCGGTGGTTGGGACATCACTCAGGCTAGGGCCTCGGCCACTAGGTGGCTATACGCCCATAAGTGGCGCCTCTTCTCGTCCTGGTGCTCTTCTCAAAGAGAAGACCCACGGAGTTGCTCGATCGGGAACGTGTTGTCCCTTCCTCAAGAGAGACTGGAGAGTAACCTCTCCCCCCTCCACACTGGGAGTGTATGTAGCCGCTACAGCCGCTCATCACGACCCAGTTGCTGGGAAGCTTCTGGGACAGCACAATCTGGTCAGTAGGATCCTAAGGGGCGCGAGAAGGCGACCGCCTCATCCGCGCTCCATACCCTCTTGTGATCTAGGTGGCAGGCCTCAAGAAAATGTAATAGGTTACAGATTACAAATTAACCTATTAAAAATAATAATCTTAACATTTTATTAAAGTAACTCATTACATTTGATTACTTTTCTAAATTTCTCATGAATATTTTCAACTGTTAATAATTTTCAAATATTTAAACCAGGCAGGGTTAACCTTAGAGTAATACTCAACATGGATTAGTGTCAGACTTTCAAAATCCTTCATCACTTGAGTTAAGATTATAATAAAAAGACAAACTAATAGAGTTAATTTGTTCACTATGTGGTACTTTAGGTTAACATTTGTCAAAGGGAAAAGTTTCAAACCCACACTGTAAAAAAATCCATAAAAATCTTTTTGCGATCTTTTTCTGTAATTTTATACAGTTTTTGACCGTACTGCAAAAAACAGAAATTTTATGGCAGCTGGAGCTCCAGAAATAAGCTGTAAAATAAGTTTTTCCCTGTACAATTACATGTATTCCTTGTTTTTTTAATAACTATTTTTCTGTACTTATCAGTTTTTTTGACTGTATCTCAAAAATACACAAAAAATCTGTATCAAATTCCGTGTCAAATTCCGTTTTTTTACATTATATGTTGAAAATCTGTAAAAAAAAAAAAACCTGTAAATTCACTGTGCATCAAACAAATAAATTATATTTTTTCTATTTTTGGTCAAATATAAATACATACATACTTTATATAAAGTTTCCATATTGTGTCAAAAACTATTTTAAAGTCGGCATGAAACGGAAGTTGCAATTGTGTGTTCCAAATCATGACGTGTATCTGAGTGTAATGGCTTCTTGAACAAGAAAAAAATGTAGGACAGGGCTTCATTTCGACCTCTGGAAATATCAGATGTTGATAATGCCCCACACAAACAAATCACTATAATAAACACTGCAAAATTACATGGAAAATAAGAATTGTCCATTTTGATTTTGTAGAGACTTTTTGATCTCAGAATGTACAAACCCGATTCCAAAAAAGTTGGGACACTGTACAAATTGTGAATAAAAAAGGAATGCAATAATTTACGAATCTCATAAACTTATATTTTATTCACAATAGAATATAGATAACATATCAAATGTTGAAAGTGAGACATTTTGAAATGTCATGCCAAATATTGGCTCATTTTGGATTTCATGAGAGCTACACATTCCAAAAAAGTTGGGACAGGTAGCAATAAGAGGCCGGAAAAGTTAAATGTACATATAAGGAACAGCTGGAGGACCAATTTGCAACTTATTAGGTCAATTGGCAACATGATTGGGTATAAAAAGAGCCTCTCAGAGTGGCAGTGTCTCTCAGAAGTCAAGATGGGCAGAGGATCACCAATTCCCCCAATGCTGCGGCGAAAAATAGTGGAGCAATATCAGAAAGGAGTTTCTCAGAGAAAAATTGCAAAGAGTTTGAAGTTATCATCATCTACAGTGCATAATATCATCCAAAGATTCAGAGAATCTGGAACAATCTCTGTGCGTAAGGGTCAAGGCCGGAAAACCATACTGGATGCCCGTGATCTTCGGGCCCTTAGACGGCACTGCATCACATACAGGAATGCTACTGTAATGGAAATCACAACATGGGCTCAGGAATACTTCCAGAAAACATTGTCGGTGAACACAATCCACCGTGCCATTCGCCGTTGCCGGCTAAAACTCTATAGGTCAAAAAAGAAGCCATATCTAAACATGATCCAGAAGCGCAGGCGTTTTCTCTGGGCCAAGGCTCATTTAAAATGGACTGTGGCAAAGTGGAAAACTGTTCTGTGGTCAGACGAATCAAAATTTGAAGTTCTTTTTGGAAAACTGGGACGCCATGTCATCCGGACTAAAGAGGACAAGGACAACCCAAGTTGTTATCAGCGCTCAGTTCAGAAGCCTGCATCTCTGATGGTATGGGGTTGCATGAGTGCGTGTGGCATGGGCAGCTTACACATCTGGAAAGGCACCATCAATGCTGAAAGGTATATCCAAGTTCTAGAACAACATATGCTCCCATCCAGACGTCGTCTCTTTCAGGGAAGACCTTGCATTTTCCAACATGACAATGCCAGACCACATACTGCATCAATTACAACATCATGGCTGCGTAGAAGAAGGATCCGGGTACTGAAATGGCCAGCCTGCAGTCCAGATCTTTCACCCATAGAAAACATTTGGCGCATCATAAAGAGGAAGATGCGACAAAGAAGACCTAAGACAGTCGAGCAACTAGAAGCCTGTATTAGACAAGAATGGGACAACATTCCTATTCCTAAACTTGAGCAACTTGTCTCCTCAGTCCCCAGACGTTTGCAGACTGTTATAAAAAGAAGAGGGGATGCCACACAGTGGTAAACATGGCCTTGTCCCAACTTTTTTGAGATGTGTTGATGCCATGAAATTTAAAATCAACTTATTTTTCCCTTAAAGTGATACATTTTCTCAGTTTAAACATTTGATATGTCATCTATGTTGTATTCTAAATAAAATATTGAAATTTGAAACTTCCACATCATTGCATTCTGTTTTTATTCACAATTTGTACAGTGTCCCAACTTTTTTGGAATCGGGTTTGTAGACCCACTTGTTAATATGCTGAGTGTTTTAATAAACTTTCTTACAAACATTATTGTAGGTATCAAGGGATATTGTGTCATAATTAAGGGATATAAACATATATCAGAAACACATAAATACAAAAGAATGAAAGCAGGAGAAACAAAAGGAAAAAATAATATGGATGAGTGAGTTTGTAGAGAACATAAAACGGGGGAGGTGAGTGCAGAAGAAACCACAGAACCACTGCCTCTAGCAGTATCGTGTTTTTCCGGAAATAATCATACAGCTGTATCTATCTTTTATAAATATGATCAAACTAAACACTCTTCGAAAATACGACGTATGCAATACTACTGTAATTATACTCAAGATTAATATGAGATTGGCAGAAACTGCGTGTAATACCTGGGGCCTCATTTATAAAATGTTGCGAAGAATTCCTAAATTTGATTTTACGATAATTTCTCAAAGTGCGTATGTACGCACGCTTTACAATCAAATCTGTGCATACGCACATTTAATAAACGAGGCCCCTGATCTTTAAGAATATTCTTATGAACTTCCCTATAATTTATCTTTAAAAAGTTCTTATATTTTCTCCTAAGAACAGTTTTGTGAATCTGGCGTGTTTGTGAATTATGGAAGATAGAACTGAAGATAGAACTGAATTGGTAGTGGTGTAGTAGTGTGTGCTACTGCATATGACAGTGAGTTACAGTATGCAGCTGTCATGGCTCTGCTTCATTTAGTCATGTTTTTCTTGGTCCTGTAGCAGAGTCATGACAAAGCCTTTGGTTATGTGTGGAGAGAAACATATTGTTGTCCTTTTGACAATAATATATGTTCTCTCCAGTGTCTCGTCATTGGCCCCGCTCCTCTCGTTTCCTTGTTATCCTTCCCTGAGTGTTTTACTACCCACACCTGCCCCGTGTAATTATCCCTCGTTTGTCTCTCCCTTTAAATACCCTCTTGTTTCTTTGTCCTGTGCTCGTGGATTGTCTTATGGATGTGCTATGTTTCGTGTGTTCGTGTCGTGTGGACTACGTGTTTCCCCTGGGCTATTTTCTTGTTGGATTTATTATTTGGATTTATTCTTCGTGTGTACTTTATCCCCGTTCGGGAAGTATTTTAGTTTGTTTTCGTGTTTTGTACAGTTTTCCCCATCGTGTTTTTTTTTGTTGTGTTTACATTTATTAAAATCTTTTGTGTTACCCGTACTGCTGCTGGCAGCATGGACGCTATACGTTCCCGCCAGGCTCGTCTCCTCTGCGGCATTCGCCAGGGAACCGGAGACGTAGATGATTACGCGGGCCGGTTCCTCGAAGTCGCAGAGGAGACGTGTTCGGTGAGGAGGAGTTGGTGATGCTTTTCAAGCCGGTCTCAGGGAGCCACTTACGCGTGTGGAGATGAGGTCACTGAGACCGCTGGACTTTGATGCGATATGGCTGTATGCCGTGGATCGATCAGAGTCCAGGGTCTCAGTTCAACCCACCTTCCCATCTCCGCTGGTTGCTATCCCTGAGGGCCGTCCCCTGGGATCGGGGTTGGGGGCGTCGCCACACCGTCCTCTCCACCATCAGCGAGCCTCGGCGGGAAGCGGGGGAGGCGAGCGTCCTGGGGATCCACCTCGAGGAGTCCCAGCCAGAGCCAGCCGTGCCTTTTGCCTCTTTTCTCTCAGCCGACCTCCAGGCGGGTGGCTCGGCTGAAGAAAAAGAGGCAGCGGCAGGCAGCGCGACTCCTCCCAGCCGGTGATCCAGCCGGCGTCCCAGCCGGTGATCCAGCCGGCGTCCAGTCCGGTGATCCAGCCGGCGTCCAGTCCGGTGATCCAGCCGGCGTCCAGTCCGGTGATCCAGCCGGCGTCCAGTCCGGTGATCCAGCCGGCGTCCCAGCCGGCCTTCCAGCCGGCGTCAAGCCATGTCCAGCCGGCCTTCCAGCCGGCGTCAAGCCCTGTCCAGCCGGCCTTCCAGCCGGCGTCAAGCCCTGTCCAGCCGGCCTTCCAGCCGGCGTCCAGCCCTTCCAGCCGGCCCTGGGAGACTCCCAGGGCCAAAGACTGTTCCCCCCGGGACTCCTCCTAAGTCCCCCAGGACTCCGCGCCCTCGAGCGCAGCCGGGGACTGGGACTATTCCCCCCAACCACTTTGGACTGCCCCCTATGGGCTCTTGTTTGGCACCACCCCGCCTCCCTTGTTTGTTATTTTTATTATCCCACCCTAACCCTGTGGTCTTGTTGTCCTGTCTGCCCCTTGTCATGTTCACCATGTTTGTCTGGTTTTTGTCACTATCTCAGTCGGTCTTGTCTCGTCCGTCTACCCCTTGGTGAGCACCTGGAGGTGCTCATTAAAGGGGGGGCTTCTGTCATGGCTCTGCTTCATTTAGTCATGTTTTTCTTGGTCCTGTAGCAGAGTCATGACAAAGCCTTTGGTTATGTGTGGAGAGAAACATATTGTTGTCCTTTTGTTGTATTGTTGTTCGTGTCGTGTGGACTACGTGTTTCCCCTGGGCTATTTTCTTGTTGGATTTATTATTTGGATTTATTCTTCGTGTGTACTTTATCCCCGTTCGGGAAGTATTTTAGTTTGTTTTCGTGTTTTGTACAGTTTTCCCCATCGTGTTTTTTTTTGTTGTGTTTACATTTATTAAAATCTTTTGTGTTACCCGTACTGCTGCCTGCGTTTGGGTTCTGTCTTCGCACGCCCGTGACAGCAGCGAAATGTCTTAATATTATTGCAGCTGGTCCAGGAAAGCATTGTTGTTGGGGGGGTCCACAAGACACTTGTGCCCAGGGGCCTCTGAATTCTTAATCCAGGCCTGGGTTTAGCCTGGAAACCATCACATATGTGTCCGAATAATGTGTCATAGCAAGTCAGGTCTGGGCCCATATGCAAAAACTTTTAACGGGGCACCTCCGTCTGTTCGCAACAGCATTGCGCATTACTGGATATCGGTTTCTGTCCATAGCAAATCCAAATTTGTTTGGCCACCTCAATTAGATTGATATTGACGAGCTCATATAAATTAAACTTCATTCCGTTTCGACACAGTAGGTAAACAAGTAGTGTTGTACAATATACATTATACAATAATAATAAAAGTGTAAATGATTATATGTATTAAACTAAGACCTACGCTTAACCTCACCATACACTTTATTATAAACACCTGTTAGCCATTTTCAAACATTTTCTTCATTTTGTTGAAAATAAATGCCTGTATGATCTGATAAGTGAATGTAGTTTGGCAAAAGGTGGATTCAATCTTGCACTTATTTGTAGCAGTATTACTTGTAATGCATCTTACTCACGACACATAAGCTGCTAGGAGAGTTGTGTTGTTTTTACACTCTAAATGTTGTTTTCCAAGAAGAAGGGCCCACTCACATTTGCCCATGAGTAGACATGCAAAAGACGCAAAATGTAAACGGCCCCTATGTGATTCGTACACGGCATGGTAATAAAACATTTGGGCTTTACTGAAAACATTCGGGGCTTCAGCCTTAGCACATCCCTAGCACCACCACTGGCGTTCATATTGAAATTTCTCAAAAAAGAAGTGCACTTTTAGTACCCGGATGATTCACTCATTCAACCGAAAAAAATAAGTGTGAAACTCTGGGCACTTTACGCACTCAACGGTGGCAGTTTCGCTTACGTGCATGAAGGGAGGCGGAGCTATCAGACGCTGCTCAAGCAGTGTGAAACCTAAGACTAAATTGAATGTTATGAATTATAATATATTTCTTCACAGGCGTTACTGGATTGTTTTTTAAATACAAAGCACACATTTTTATACAGCTAGTGAGCTGACTGTGTTCTGTAGCATCTGCTGTATTTTGAATAATCTTAATAACGGTCTTAACGTCTAAAAACTGCACACTTAAAGATCTACTCTTTTAGTCAAAGTTCTCAGACAGTTTTCAGAACGGGCACCAGACAGCATGAACACATAAACACCCACATCTCAGTGTGTAATGGTCTGATTGATTTAAAATTATAGGAGGTATGCATTAAAAAAGTGAAAGTGAAGTGACCTATTTGTCAGGTATGGTGACCCATACCCGAAATGTGACCTCTGCATTTAACCCATCCAGAGAGTAGTGAACACATGCACAGCAAGTCGTGAACACACTTACACCCTGAGCAGTGGGCAGCTATCACTGCAGCGCAACCACATCAATTGTTAAAGACGTCAAGATTAATACATTACTCTTTTTCTTATCATTTAAATTCAAAGATGGTAGTGTGCTTAATGGGTACGTGAGTTTAAACACATTAAAACTCAACGTCAGTTCTTTGCTATGGTTTTATTAACTGGCATATAAAATGACAGAAATGTGCAGAAAAAGTCAGAAGATGTTTCTTGTAAAAACACAAAAAATATAGTGTTGTCTAGAAGAGTAGGTCATGCATATTTAATTTTAAAAGGTACCCCGTAGATTTAAAATACTTACAATATAAATATTTTTTTTAATTTACCTTATTACAACCCCTTTATTCCCTAAACTTTGTTTCCCTTTACCTACAGATATGAACTGTAGAGATACATTATTGTTAAAATTGGTTACGTTGTACATTTTGTTTAATTATGCAATACATTGTGAGCTGTAATCTAAAGCATTACCATATTTTCTTCATTTTATTGAAAATAAATTACTGTACAATTTGATATACTGTATGATGGATAAAGGTAAAAGAGCGAGTTTGGCAAAAATTCTAATGTGGGTCTACCACGTCAAAACAACTGAAAGCATGCTTTACTGCCTATGCTACTAAAGTCACTGTTTAAATCACGCTTGTTCTTGCACTTTTTCTGTTCCAATCAGATACTGGTGGGCAGACCTAGTATAAATAGCATCTGTGGGCTATTTGCACGCACTTTAAATATACGCTCCGTAAAATTAAGCATTAAATTGAAGAGGAAAGTTTCAAAAATTGAGGGTCATGTAGGCACAAATGCGTGCATAAATTAGTCCAGATAAATGTTCAAATGCACAGACCCCCTCACCAACAATGTTTAGAATGCAATGACAATTTGATTAGCGCTGTTTAACCATACAATTGACATACTGACAAATGGGCAATAAAAATCGTCTTGGTTACGGATGTAACCTCAGTTCCCTCATGGAGGGAAGGAGAAGTTGTGTCGAACCGACAGATTGGGGTTCGTCTTGAGAACCTATCATCTTCTGAGTATTTTGAAAAGGCCAATGGAAATTGGCGAATGAAATTTGCATGCCGGACTCCTCCCCGGATGTCCGGGTATAAGAGGAAAGCCGGCGTGCTCATTCATTCACCGTTTGGTCTGAGGAGCCTGAGAGCATCCCCCCGACCGCTGCGGCGGCCGGCCAGTGTTGTGGCATAAAGGACACAACGTCTCGTTCCCTCCATCAGCGAACTGAGGTTACATCCGTAACCAAGACGTTCCCTTTCTGTCGGTCTCTCGACGTTGTGTCGAACCGACAGATTGGGGTTACTATGGAAGACGCCACAGCGCTGAGCCGCGTCACAATCTCTAGCGGAGCGACGTTGACTGGGCGAGTCAGACGTAGGCGCTAACGCGAAATTGTGACTCTCCAGTGGAGAGGTAGGGGGTCCCAGAGCTTTTGAGAAAAGATGGGAAGCCCCTGCCACCGGCTGTCACGGTTGGAGGCCTAGTTCTCTAACCAGCGAGAAGCCGCCCGGCACCGTAAGGGCCACTGGGTAAGCATTATTCCCCCTGGGGGAAAAATGCTGCAGAGACCACTACCTACCGTAGGGAGGAATTAGTGGAGACACCACATGGTCTCACCATCAGGGGAGAACTCATGGGAGAATGTGCGGACTGCAGGAGTTAACCGCAAGGTGGGAGTCCACCTAGGGAGGTCATGGGTTGCCGGGGTGGGAATCATTCATGAGGATACATCAGACGGAACAGCCCACGGAGGGGGGGTTACCACTTCTGGAGCACTAGGTCAGGTTAGAGCTATGTGGGAGATAACTCAACTGTTCCCCGGCCTAAGGGGGCAGGGCTGCTCTGCCCAGCCTGCCCCGAGGAAGGTGCTAGTGATGGATAAAATGCCTGTTCTTTACCCAGTGGTGGAAAGAGGGGAGGCGTAATAGCCGCTGATCCCCCTAGAGGAAGGGGGAAGGGCTTTCGCAGGCGTACGCCCTACCGGCTGCCGGTCCTACACATTACCCTGCAGGACGCGGGCTGACACCGGTTCTGCACGTAGGTATTAGAACGGAGTTCACAGAGTTGTTGGGCATAGCCCAATCCGCAGCTCTGCAGATGTCTGCTAGAGAGGCGCCCTGAGCCAGTGCCCATGAGGAGTGTGCCTCAGTCCCAACGGGCAGGGGTGAATTGAGATCGGTATGCCATAACGACGGCATCCACGATCCAGTGCGCCAACCTCTGTTTGGAGACAGCCCTCCCTTCTGCTGACCTCCAAAACAGACAAAGAGCTGCTCAGAGCTTCTGGGCTCTGTGTGCGGTCCAAGTAGAGGCGCAGTGCGCGTACTGGACACAACATGGATAGGTTGGGTCTTCCTCCCCGGTGGGGAACGCCTGCAGGTTCACCACCTGGTCTCTCGGGAGAGTGGTGGGAACTTTGGGCACGTAGCCGGGGCGGGGTCTCAAGATAACGTGAGAATCCCCGGGCCCGAGTTCTAGGCAATTTGTGGACACGGAGGGTGCTTGCAGGTCCCCTACCCTCTTGGAGGTGAGCGCCATCAGGAGAGCCGTCTTTATCGAGAGTGAGAAAGAGCGGCAGCTCCGAGAGGCTCGAAGGGTGCGGGGCCTCTTGAGGCCCGCCTTCTAGGTCGCAAGAGGGTACGGAGCGCAGATAAGGTGGTCGCCTTCTCGTGCCCCTTAGGAACCTAATGACCAGGTCATGCTGTCCCAGACGCTACCCAGCAACTGTGTCATGATGAGCGGCAGTAGCGGCTACATACACTCCCAGTGTGGAGGGGGAGAGGTTACTCCCCAGTCTCTCTTGAGGAAGGGACAGCCCGTTCCCGATCGAGCAACTCCGCGGGTCTTCTCGCCGAGAAGAGCACCAGGACGAGAAGAGGCGCCACTTATGCGCATATAGCCGCCCAGTGGCCGAGGCCCTAGCCTGATGGGTCCTGATGGGATGGGTCACTCAGGATCTCCTCGTCCCGTCCAGACATGGAGTCCAGGTTCTGCCTGGGATGCCGTAACGTGCCCCTTACCCTGGGGAAGCAGGACCTTCGCCAGGGGGAGCGGCCAGGGGGGAGTTGTTGTCAGAGCCTTAGCTCCGAGAACCAAGTCCTGTTTAGGCCAATGGGGCATAACTAGTACCACTTGATGCTCCTCTTCCCTGGCCTTGCACAGGACCTGTGCAATGAGGCTCACTGGGGGGAAGCGTACTTCCACTTGCCTCGCGGCCAGCTGTGAACAAGGGCATCCGTGCCGACGGGTGCCTCGGTCAGGAAGTACCAAGCGGACAATGGGTGGAGTCCGGGGAGGCAAACAGGACCACCTGTGCCTGGCCGAACTGCTCCCACATGAGCCGGACTGCGCGGGGATGGAGTCGCCACTCTCCGCGAGGTGTCAACTGACGAGAGAGCGCAACGGCTGTCTGGTTCAGGATGCCTGGGATGTGTGTGGCTCGCAGGGAGCTGATCACCCGCTGACTCCAAAGAAGGAGGCGTCGGGCGAGTTGTGTTAGCAGTTGTGCTGTCCTGACCGGACCAGCACGTGCTTGTCTATGCACAAGAGGTAGTTGCCTCTTCAGTGCAAGTAGCACAGCCAACAACTCTAGGCAGTTGATATGCCAATGCAGGCGGGGGCCTGTCCACCGCCCCGACACTGCATGCCCGTTGCACATGGCACCTCAACCCTGCAGGTAGGCATCCGTCGCACCACGACATGCCTGTCCCTGCCCTAGGGGGACCCTTGTCCGCAAGAAGGTCATGGAAGACCAAGGGGTTAGGGTGCGTCGGCAGAAAAGCGTGATGACCCTACGCCTGCTGCCGGTGTGCCACGCTCTCCAAGGAACCTGACTCTGTAGCCAGTGTTGGAGTGGTTGTATGTGCATCAACCCGAGGGGGACCACCCCTGTCGAGGATGCCATGTATCCCAGGAGCCTCTGAAATTGTTTCAGGGGGACCGCTGACTGCCTGAGAGCTTCAGGCACTTCAACACTGATCGAGCGCGCTCTGTAGTCAGCGCGGGCTTCCTCGTCGCAGGTCTCGCGCCCCCCAAAGGGCGGGGAGTGAGCAGGGCCGCTCATGAGGACAGAGTCGAGTTCCATACCGAGAAAGAGGATGCTCTTCACTGGGGAGAGCTTGCTCTTCTCAGTTGACCTGTAGCCCCAACCGATATAGGTGCGGGAGCACCAGGTCCCTGTGTGTACACAACAGATCTCGAGAGTGCGCCAAGCTGAGCCAGTCGTCGAGATAGTTTAGTACCCGCACACCTCCTTCCCCTTAGGCGGCTTCCACGACCTCCGTAAAGACTCGTGGAGACAGGGACAGACCGAAGGGGAGGACCCTGTACTGATATGCCTGTCCCTCGAATGCGAACCGTGGGAACGGCCGATGTCGACGGAGGATCGAGACATGAAAGTACGCATCCTTCAGGTCGATTGCCATGAGCCAGTCCTGACACCTGACAGATGTCAGGATGCGCTTCTGCGTGATCACTCTGAAAGGCAGCTTGTGTAGGTGCCTGTTCAGAACACACAGATCCAAGATATGGCGTAGCACCCTGCCTTCCTTGGGGACAGGGAAGTACGGGCTGCAACACCCATTGAACATCTCGGCTGGTGGACGGGCTCGATCGCCCCCTTCGCCAGAAGGGTGGCGACGCGTAGCCGAGAAGGATCGTCTTCCCTAGTCAGCCTGACAGTCTGGGAACCCGCAGGCTCCCAGAACTGTGACAGGGGGACTAAAGGTTCGATCTTCTTCATCGTCCCCCCGGGGGGTGGTTTGATGGCTAGCAGTACGGATTCCTTGCCGGGGGAGGTCCCCCGGGGAGGAGATCGGCTCTGCTGTTTTTCCTGCCTGGTGACTATGCAACTCAACGCACTGTCTGACTGAGAGTGCTGAGGGCTGGTGTTTATACTCGACATTGCGCTTCGCCGAAAGCATGGCTGACATTTCGACGCCTGCTTCTTCCCAGGCTCGACCCCCCGAGGGAGGGAGCCCAAGGAATCATCAGAGTCGGATGGCAGTACGTCACCCCCCGATGCTGCAAGACCTCATCTTCACGCATCGTGTCCGAATACGTGATTGAGGGGTAAGACGCGGTGGGACCGTCTCCTGGGGGACGATCAGACGAGCGAGACAAGGTGCGAACGGTCCTTGAGCCAGCGGCTGGCGGATTATCGCTCACAGTAATCCTCATATCATCCTCGCTGCTAGCCGTAGCGGACAGCAGGGCCGTAGTCCTGCCGCCACGGAACGGGGAGCAAACAAGATGGTGGCTGAGTCCCGTGGGAACACAGCCACCCGTGATGCAACGTCTGAATCGTGATGCAACGTCTGAATGTCTCATTTGTTATTCCACAACGACGCATCCACAACATCTGCCCCAGCGTACTGGAAGCAGGCATCGTGTCCGTCCCCCTCCTCGATGAGTGTATTGCACCCATGAGAACAGCGGGACAAGCCCTGCTGGAGAAATTTGCTCTTTTAGAAAAGGAAATTTGCTCGAACACCTCCGGAACTGCCGAGACGCCCAGGGGAGAGTCACTGCAGGAAGGGACCGTCTGCTGCACCACGTCGTAGATTCCAGCAGAATATTGATCACTGAAGATCGCTGTGTCGCTCATCAGATGCACAGGCTCTGAAGACAAAAACGGTGAATGAATGAGCACGCCGGCTTCCCTCTTATACCCGGACATCCGGGGAGGAGTCCGGCATGCAAATTTCATTCGCCAATTTTCATTGGCCTTTTCAAAATACTCAGAAGATGATAGGTTGTCAAGACGAACCCCAATCTGTCGGTTCGACACAACGTCAAGAGACCGACAGAAAGGGAACACACGATTACATTAACTTGATCAAAATTGATTGTAAGCAGCAGGGGCGGTTGAGGGGCAGCTTAGCCCAGAGACATTCATATAAGTGTCAGAATACATGATATACGCTTTAAAAACATATGGTGCCGTTCACATTTTGCATCTAAAAACGCCAACGGTGCCGCTTTTTTCTATTTTTTTCAAAGCGCTCTGGAGCTTGCGCTGTTGTGGCGTCTCCTGTTGCTAAGCAACCATGAGCCAAGTTCATCATGAAGACGAGAAGGTTCCGGCACAGGATAAATCGATTTTCGGCACTGCAGACGTGTCGCGACTTTCAGCACCGCATGCACGAGCATCTACATTTAAAGACCCACTGAATCACCTTGGACACCCAGCACTATCTGATGTGTTGACGTAATTTCAACTGAAAAATGCAGAGAGCACGAGACATATGGAGTGGCCCCGCCTCCCTTCTAAAGTAACAATTAAAGCTTTTGAAAGCTTACACCTTGTAAAAAGGGATTTTGTTGGCTCTAAGGAGCATATCAGTTTATTGATGTCCTTAATGCTAACTTGTTTTTAATAAAACGAAAAAACTTTCATTTTGATTTCAGTGCATCTTTAATAATCAACTTGTGTGTGCAAAAGATGTGAAATGTTAATCGCCCCTAAGTGATTTGTACAGGGCAGGGTAATAAAACATTCTGTTCCACCGAGTTTTCACCGCAGACTACACCTCCCAGCATTCTCCACGCTGCCTCATGGGTCCCGTGTTTCGCATCACCCGCACCTGACTGTCATAAACCTCATCACCGGATTGTATGTACTCCCATTGTGTTCCTTTGTGCATTGTCCTGCCTCGTCATTGAAACCTTGTGTCTGTAATCCAGTTTCTCTCTTTGTATGTTGTGAATTGTATAAATACAGAGGATTCTTTAAAATATATATATAAATAAATACAAATTAAACTGTAGCCCTAACCCCACCCCTATACCAACCATCAATTTTGCAAATGCGGATCATACTAAAACACAAATGAGATCATACAAATTCATTTGAATTAGTCACATGATACAAATTGCTGTTAGATTGTGTTGAACATACCCTAGCAACCACCCAAAACACTTTTGCAAGCATACAGAAAACATTAGCTAACACCCACCTCACCTTGGCTTAGTGGTGGTGGGTTTTGTGTGAATAAACAACAGTAACTTTTTTCAGCAGAAAATGTTCAAATCTTGTTTCCGTTTATAATGCAGTAGGGGTGTATGTTACACAATTACATGCATTTAGTAAGAAATAAATGTTTCTTAAATCAGCCAACGATGTCATCATGAACCTGCCGCATGAACTCATGTCTGTCAACTGCTAATACTGTCTCACTGCTGTCTGCCTTGCAGTGGTCTTTTTCTTCTCTCCCCATTTTCCCTCATTTAAGCCCCCACTAGTTTCCATTCCTCGGTAATGGAACATCTATTTTTGCTTGAGTCGCCTCATAGTCGAGAGAAAGCTGCACACCACAGTCTCTCTCTGTTTTTACTCTTATTTTCTTTCATTTATTTCATCATTTTTCTTGAACATATCCCCAAAGATGATTGCATTTCCATAGGTTTGTCACTGTGCCAAAATGTGCCAGGTTGTTCTGATTAAGACAGACATCATAAAAGGGTTTGAAAAAATCTAAATTTAATGGTGGTGGTGGTGTGCTTAGGGTTAAGGAAAGGAGGAGTGGAAAAGCAGTTTGATGCACATATGGAAACAATTGTAACATTTCTACCAGGAGCATGACTTTAAAATCACAGCTAGAGAGACACTGTCCTTTAATCTATTACTTCATTAAATAATGTCACATCTCTTTATGTAAAAAATCTGACAACTGAATTAACATTAATCTGATGTGTGTTATTTTTGGTGTTAAAAACGTTTTCACATCCCACATTAATGTGCAGAGCAAGTTGTAATTTAACCATTGATTGGCTGTTTCCCATAAAAAAAACACTTTGTCACTTGGTTCCTATACTTTGGTTTGTTTTTTAGTGTCCAGATAGGCAAACAAATACAAATGTAAAGAACATAAGCATCCAAAACCCAGCACAGGCAGCAACTAGAGTTAAGAATGAAGTCCAATATTCATATTCAGGTGATAGTGACCTCTAGTGGTTAGAGGACGATAGTACAGTGACATAAGCAATTCTCTACAGGAAACTTTGAGCCTATGGTGTCATTAGGAAGTCTAGGTAGCAAAGTCACAGATTAGGGGTCAATGATGCTGAAATGTGATAAGATATTAAAGGCACAATCTGTAGGATTCGCCACTACAAGTCGCATTTTCAAAACAACAACTGACAGTGCGTTACAAACGGGATATATCACCCTGCAAAGGGCACTTCGGAAGGGGGACCCATACAAAACATTGCTTTAAAGTTCCTACATCAAGAAATCTGATCTTCGAAGGGAGTATGGCATAGGAATGAGTAATGTAAAATGTATAGTAGTTAATAGCTTTGATGCTGGAGACTGGGGTTCGAATCCACCTTTTGCCAAACTCGCTCTCTTTTACCTTTTTTCCCCCACCTATCAGATCATGAAGGCATTTGTTTACAATAAAATTAAGAAAGTATTTTAAAATTGGCTAACAAGTGTTTAATCATAAAGCTTAGGTTTAGGGTAAGGGTAAGGTTAGGGGTAGGTGTAGGGCTTTATCTCAATAAGTTATCATCCTTTTAATAATTTTTTATGAATAAAATTATTTACAATCTCAATTTCAGCATTGTTGTGCATTAAACATTATGCAATAATAACAAATGGAATCTGCCACTATGTATATGTACCAATAGCATCTAACTACTACTACACTTAATCCAAAGAAAATAAAGCTATTTTCATTTAGTGGAAGTATAGCATATAATAGAAAAGAAATGCTGCTATTTTCACTTAGTATACACAGAACCTACTGCTATTTAAGCTTAGTGTAAAGAGCATATATTGCTATGGCTAGCGGGGACATGCACAGACATTTTGAGGGGCATGGGCTCAAGTAAAGGGCACTTCTCACATGTGTTTTAATTTTTTCTAAACAAAATTGAAACATAAATAATTGTATCACAAGAACAGGAAACAACAAAGGAAACTAAGCCACAATGTGTATGTTTTCTATGCTAAATTTGTTTATTTTGCACAAGACAATAAACGGTTTTAATTATTTTGGTGTTATTGGGACACCAACAATGACATTAAACTGAAAAAGGCAGTTGGAGCTCATTTGTTATTTTACAAGACAAAAACCTGCAAAAATAATTAAAACACACTACAAAAAATGATTGACAAAATACAAAAATACAGCAGCAAAAATATTTTTGTTATAATTACACTTACTGTACCACGCACGCACACACACACTGATGGTGACAAGAACTTTGTTTCACATTTGAGGAAGGGCTGTTTTGATCTATCAGCATACACAACATATAAAATGGATAGTTATTAGATGAGGAGTCTGACATCAAACTTATCAAGTTATTGTATAAGGCAGGACACTTAATGTACTTTTCAATTTTGAGATGTTGGTCTATTTTGCTTTCATGTCGTCTTTTGCCCTAATGGAAATAAAATTTCCAAAATACACATTAAGGTGTTTGTTTTAAGCCTACTATAACCTCATCTGTTTGCTTCTGTAGATTTCTGCTAAATCAACCAAAACAAGCTGCATATTTAAACATTTCAAGGGAAAAGATTTTTGTTGTAAGTCATTTTAACTAAGAACTTGTGATATGCTTTAGTTATTTTGTTTATCCTTTTCATCTGCATTGCCTGACAAATGTATGCAAGTTAGCACATTTTAATTACTTAACGCCTGATTTACATATCAATGAGGCGATTCTGATGACGTTATCAATTTGACTGTACTCAGCTGTCGTTTCTCCATTAAGTTAGCATGTAACTTGTGCCAATGACTTTAAACTTTAGTTCCCTTTCTGTCGGTCTCTCGACGTTGTGTCGAGCCGACAGATGGGGTTCGCTCTTCAGAACCTATCAACTTCTGACTAGTTTAGAAAAGGCCAATGAAATTGGCAAATGAAATTTGCATGCCGGACTCCGCCCCCGGATATCCGGGTATAAAAGGGAGACGACGTGCTGTATTCATTCACCTTTTTGTTCTTCGGAGCCTTCACACTGATCGACTTCAAGACTTCAATCTCTACGCCGAATTACTGCTGGAATCTTATGACGTGGTGCAGCGGATGGTCCCTTCCTGCAGCGACTTCCCCTGGGCGTCTCGGCAGTTCCAGAAGTGTTTGAGTTTTTTTTTCTAAAAGAGCAAATTTCTCCAGCGTGGCTTGTCCCGCTGTTCTCATGGGTGCAACACACTCATGGAGGAGGGGGACGGACACGATGTCTGCTTCCAGTACGCTGGGGCAGATGTTGTGGATACGTCCTGCCCGCACTGCAGGCGGTTGAGGATTCAGACGTGGCGTCACAGGTGGCTGTGTTCCCACGGGACTCAGCCACCACCTCGTCTGCTCCCCGTTCCGTGACAGCAGGACTACGGGCCTGCTGCCCGCTACGGCAAGAAGCGAGGGTGATAGTAGGATTACTGTGAGCATTTATCCGCCAGCCACTGGGCATGACGGTGGACGGCAACTCGACGTTGTGTCATGGTGAAGCACAACGTTTAGTATAAACACCAGCCCTCAGCACTCTCAGTCAGACAGTGCATTGAGCTGCGCAATCTCCAGGCAAGTAAAACAGCAGAGCCGATCTCCTCCCCGGGGGCCCTCCCCCGGCAAGGGATCCGTATTGCTGGCCATCGAACCACCCCCCGCGGGGGCGATGAAGTAGATCAAACCCCTAGTCCACCTGTCTCAGTTTCTGGGAGCTTGGCAGCTTCCCAGGCTGTCAGCCTGGCTAGGAAGGACGATCCATCTTGGCTAAGTGATCCAGTTCGCCAGACGCCCTCCCAAGTTTCGGGGCATCCTCTCAACCTCAGACAGAGGTGGGGATGCACCCGTGCTTTCGGCCGAGGTTGCCACCCTTCTGGCGAAGGGAGCGATCAAGCCCGCCCTACCAGTCGAGAAAGGCGAGGGGCTGCGCCACATCCGAGATCTGCGTGCCCTGAACAAGCACCTACACAAGCTGCCATTCAGGGGATCACGCAGAAGCGCATCCTGACGTCTGTCAGATGTCAGGACTGGTTCATGGCAATCGACCTGAAGGACGCGTACTTTCATGTCTCGATCCTCCCTCGACATCGGCCGTTCCTACGGTTCGCTTTCGAGGGGCGGGCATATCAGTACAGGGTCCTCCCCTTCGGTCTGTCCCCATCTCCACGTGTCTTCACGAAGATCGTGGAAGCCGCCCTCCTTCCCCTCAGGGAAAGAGGTGTGCGGGTACTGAACTGAATCTCGACGACTGGCTCATTTTGGCACACTCGCGAGATCTGTTGTGTACACACAGGGACCTGGTGCTCCGGCACCTAGATCAGTTGGGGATACAGGTCAACTGGGAAATGAGCAAGCTCTCCCCCGTGCAGAGCATCCTCTTTCTCGGTATGGAACTCGACTCGGTCTCCATGACAGCGCGACTGACTAAAGAGCGCGCCAAGTCAGTGTTGAACTGCCTGAAGGTTCTCAGGCAGTCAGCGGTCCCCCTGAAACAATTTCAGAGGCTCCTGGGATACATGGCATCCTCGGCGGGGGTGGTCCCCTCGGGTTGATGCACATGCGACCGCTCCAACACTGGCTACAGAGTCAGGTTCCTTGGAGAGCGTGGCACACCGGCAGCAGGCGTATGGTCATCACGCCTGTCTGCCGACGCACCCTAACCCCCTGGTCTTCTATTACCTTTTTTCGGACAGGAGTCCCCCTCGGGCAGGTGTCAAGACACGTCGTAGCGTCGTGGTGCAACGGGCACGCAGTGTCAGGCGGTGGATGGGCCCCCGACTGCGTTGGCATATCAACTGCCTAGAGTTGTGGGCTGTGCTACTTGCACTGAGGAGGTTACAACCTCTCGTGTGGGGCAAGCACGTGCTGGTCCGGACGGACAGCACAGCTGCCGTGGCGTATATCAATCGGCAGGGTGGCGTTCGCACACGGCAGCTAACACGACTCGCCCGACGCCTCCTCCTTTGGAGTCAGCAGGTGATCAGCTCCCTGCGAGCCACACACATCACAGGCGTCCTGAACCAGACAGCCGACGCGCTCTCTCGTCAGTCGACGCCTCGTGGAGAGTGGTGACTCCATCCCCGCGCCAGCTCATTTGGGAGCAGTTCGGCCAGGCACAGGTGGACCTGTTGCCTCCCCGGACTCCACCCATTGTCCGCTTTGGTACTCCCTGACCGAGGCACCCCTCGGCATGGATGCCCTTGCGCACAGCTGGCCGTGGGACAAGCGGAAGTACGCATTCCCCCCAGTGAGCTGCATTGCACAGACCCTGTGCAAGGTCAGGGAAGAGGAGCATCAAGTGGTACTAGTTGCGCCCTACTGGCCCGACCGGACTTGGTTCTCAGAGCTGGTGCTTCTGATAACAACTCCCCCCTGGCCGATTCCCCTGACAGAGCACCTTCTGTCACAGGGGAAGGGCACGTAACGGCATCCCAGAGCAGACCCCTGGAACTTCCATGCCTGGACGGGACGAGAAGATCCTGAGTGGCCCACCCCCTGCGTGGTTGGGACATCACTCAGGCTAGGGCCTCGGCCACTAGGCAGCTATACGCTCATAAGTGGCGCCTCTTCTCGTCCTGGTGCTCTTCTCGAAGAGAAGACCCGCGGAGTTGCTCGATCGGGAACGTGCTGTCCCTTCCTCAATAGAGACTGGAGAGTAACCTCTCCCCCCTCCTCACTGGGAGTGTATGTAGCCGCTACGGCCGCTAATCACGACCCAGTTGCTGGGAAGCCTCTGGGACAGCACGACCTAGTCATTAGGTTCCTAAGGGGCGCGAGAAGGCGACCGCCTCATCCGCGCCCCATACCGCCTTCGAGCCCCTCGGAGCTGCCGCTCTTTCTCACCTCTCGATATCTCCTGATGGCGCTCACCTCCAAGAGGGTAGGGGACCTACAAGCACCCTCCATGTCCACAGATTGCCTAGAACTCCGGCCCGGTGATTCTCACGTTATCGTGAGACCCCGGCCCGGCTACGTGCCCAAAGTTCCCACCACTCCCCCTAGAGACCAGGTGGTGAACCTGCAGGCGCTCCCCACTGGGGAGGAAGACCCAACCCCATCCATGTTGTGTCCAGTACGCGCACTGCGCCTCTGCTTGGACCGCACGCAGAGCTTCAGAAGCTCTGAGCAGCTCTTTGTCTGTTTTGGAGGTCAGCAGAAGGGGAGGGCTGTCTCCAAACAGAGGCTGGCGCACTGGATTGTGGATGCCGTCACTACGGCATACCGATCTCAAGATCGCCCCTGCCCATTAGGAGTGAGGCACACACCTCATGGGCACTGGCTCAAGGCACCTCTCTGGCAGACATCTGCAGAGCAGCGGGGTTGGGCTACGCCCATCACTTTTGCGAGGATCTACAACCTACGCGTGGAACCGGTGTCAGCCCGCGTCCTGCAAGGCAACATGTAGGACCGGCAGCCGGTAGGGCGTACGCCTGCGAAAGCCTTTCCCCCCTTCCTTAGGTGGGTCAGCGGCTATTTCCGCCTCCCTTCTTTCCCCACTGGGTAAAGAACAGGCAATCCATCCATCACTAAGCACCTTCCTGGGGGGCAGGCTGGGCAGAGCAGCCTTGCCCCCTTAGGCCGGGGAACAGTTGAGTTATCTACCACATAGCTCTAACCGGACCTAGTGCTCCAGACGTGGTAACCCCCCCCCAGTGGGTGGTTCCGTCTGATGTATCCTCATGAATGGTTCCCACCTCGGTAACCCATGACCTCCCTAGGTGGACTCCCATCTTGTGGTTAACTCCTTCAGTCCGCACATTTTCCCATGAGTTCTCCCCTGATGGTGAGACCATATTGGTGTTTTATTTTGTGTTCATATATAATCATTTTGCGCATACCAATGAGAAGTTGTGCATTTGTGTATCCTGCAACCCGCGTCCATTCATCCTGTTCTGTGCATTCGGATTTTGAGACGTTCTTTACGCGGTTTTGCCTTGGACAATCCACACACAAACAACTTCAGATCCACGCACAACCGTGCATAAACTACGGCCTACCACTAGATGGCAGTCTCACGGAGTGACGAAGAGTTTTGCGGCAGAGGTTGTGCTAGACTTTGTCAGTCATTTTGATGAACAGGCTCATAAAAAATCCGTCATCATCTATTTTTACCCGTCACTATGGTCCAAGGTTGATGTTACGTGCTAGATTACGTGCTAGGTGGTAGATCATTCTCCTATCTAGCGCCTAAACTTTGGAATAGTCTTCCCTGCACTGTCTGGGAGGCAGACACACTCTGTCAGTTTAAAACTAGACTAAAGATGCATCTTTTTAATCTTGCATACACTACACTTCCATAATATTAATCCTCTGAGGGTTTAGGATGCATTAGTTAGATCAACCGGAACCAAAAACACAACTGATGTACTTGTTGCATCATAGAGTGCAGAACAGTACTCTACTCTCAGCCAGTCTTGTCTCATTGTTCCAAAGTTACCACAGCGAGCAGGATGCAGTTCATGGCCTGACCTGATGGTAGAGCGGAGAATGGGAAGCGGCGACCTGACAAGAGGTGAGATGATAGAGCTGGATAAAGAAGGACGCGGTCACCTGACACGTCTTCACCACAAAATTTCAAATGCTGTTAGATTATTAATGATAATCTTAAAACTATAATTTACCTTGTTAGTAAGTTTATTTATTTTTATTTAGCCTTGTTGTGCAAGCACTGTCGAGCTTGTGCAGAGGCAGCAGCTTTTGCCAGATGGGAACTGGAATCCCCTGGTTGGGCCTGGGTTCTCCTGAGGTTTTTTTTTCTTGATTAGAGTTTTGGGTTCCTCACCACCGTTTGCATACAGTTTGCATACGGGGCCTGCTTTAGAATTAGAATTTTTAAGTTTTACTTAATTAATATTGCATATAGGAATTTATAGTCTGTTATATTTGACCTGTGCTTCTCTCTCCTTTATCTTAAATGTGTGCTCTCACTGAGCGTGTGTGTGTGTGTGTGCACGTACTTGTCTGTGTTTGTGTGTGTGTGTGTGTGTGTGTGTGTGTGTGTGTGTGTGTGTGTGTGTGTGTGTGTGTGTGTGTGTGTGTGTGTGTGTGTGTGTGTCTATGTCTA
>NW_026634172.1:0-37146 GCF_024868665.1 Triplophysa rosa
ACAGTTCTGGTGGGGCTTGAACAAGCAATCAGATGTAGATGATTTTTGAGGAACAGCATCGGTTTTTGTACAAAGCTGTAGCTGCTCATGCTAGTGAGCTTTAGTCATTTCCATGTTACATTCTGAACATTCTGTGTTTGACATTACAAAAAACACACAATAGAGCTAAGTTAAAATACAGTACATTGATAATTCATGTCTTGTGACTTGATTTCATCACAAGACACACAAGAACCTATGAAATGCTCACCATATTTGATTTTGCTAGTGGAATACATTTTGAAAGTATATCCTTTCTAACCCTGAAACTTGTTTAACAAGTTTCCATAGAACCTAATGGTTCTAATAGACATATTTGGGTGAGCTTTACACGCAAAACTTTTAACTGTTTCCCAGATGCCATGTTTTCCACTGAAGCATACGCACCAGGTTGTGGAATATCAGATTTGATGCCTTCATCTCTGTCAGCTCCCTGTAAAGACAGCATTTTTCAGCATGTATAACGTCAATTGAAAACATGGCAATACCAAAGGAGATGAATGCGTTTTGGAAATAAAATACAAATGAGTTAAGGAAAACCTGTTTGCATATATAGGTGTGTAAAGCAGTAAATGAACTACACCTACAAAACAAATGCTCTGTATAAAATGTATCCTCTGTCTTTAGGTTCTTCAAGACTGTTGACAATCATATATGTCCTATTTTGTTTTTATATGTCATCTGTATTGGAAAACTATTTTAGATATCAGTAGTTATTAATTTGAACACATACAGCTTTGCATCACTTTGAACGTTGCAATTCTACTCAACTATTGCTACCTTTCATGGAAGGTAAACTTTTTTGTGCTCTATTTCCTTTCTTTTGTTTTTGTTGGGGTTAGACTTGTTTAATACTTACCAGTTTTAATACATTAATCAAAGTATATTCATTCAATTTTTCAATATGTATAAAAACTTCAAAACAAATATCCTGTCTGACATTTCCGGAACACAAAAAAAACAAAAAAATGCAAAGAATAGAGGTGAAAAGAAACTCCTAAGGCTTCAAAGCTATAGGAGATACATTATACATATTGAATTGAAAATGTAAGAAAATGTAATTCAAGAAATAAATCTTCGAAGCAAACTACACGCTCATAGATTGCCATTATTTTATGCAATTCCCCATTTGTTTCCTGTTTTCATCTTTTTCAGATACAAAAATATGGGTTGCTCTCTGTACTGTGCCGACAAAATTGCGGTCGTTTCGAACTATCCCCTTTAATGCAAAAATTACGAATTAAATTATGGCGAAGGCAGACTATATAAATATTAACTACTAACGCTGACGTTCTCAGCAGTCCTCCTATGGTGTTGACTCGTTTCTGAATATTAATAAAGTCACTCTTTCGCCTTCCAATGGTGAGTGAACATCTCATGTATATTAAACACAAACCCTACATCATACTAGAGGCGTAATTTCCCTGACGGAGACCCGAAGACAAGTCCCAGTGTGGGCAAATCTGATGATCCACTGTGCGCGGAGTGGTAGCGGTCAGAGAGCTGAGATCAGACCACGGGGCGTGGGCTCGGACTGAGCCCCGGCGGAAAGATCATTGGTTCAACAACTCCGTCAAATTCACGTGATTACTTTTGGATACTTTATAAAAATGAATCGCGGAAAGTCGGGCGATGCGACGCTTATTGAAATGGACCGGACTGTTTGGTCCAACGGTGGTGGTGGTGAGTGTCCGCCACACTAATGCCTTACACGAATATGGGTGTGTTTGAACATGTATAGGCTACTAATATACTAATTCGCTATTATTTCACATTGTATTTATTCCATCGCTTTTTTATATAAATGTTCTTACTTTAAGTTATAAACACGAGAGTTAAACAGAAATGCGCACGTCCGTTACGTTCACAACTTCACATGGTGTGCGTGCGCGCTCGTTACAATAATCTTATAACGATCTTATTCAATGTCATTTAAACAATAGTTTAAAAAGTTTAAACAAACTTTAATCCACGCACTTCATCGGATCTTTTTGTTTGACTGGAGTAATTATGATACATGTAAATAGTTACAGTCAGATCCTGTTACATTGTGGTCAGTGACGTTCAATGTTTGGACTTTTTCAAAGTATTATTTATGTTTAATTACAACGGAGCAATAGGCTATGAATGAACTATGTAAGTTAATATAATATTATGCATTAGTAAATTAATAGGTATGTTTTAATCTGTGAGCTGTTAAATTGGCTAATGTTGTGTATAGCCTATAATGTACAGAGAGATAACATCTAAATTGTACAGTGTAGCCGAATCTTCTTGTGAGTCATCAGGTTCCCCTTTAAACCCCCCTAGATAGTTTTTCAACCTTAAAATGTTCACTTACTTTCCCTTAGTCATGCTATCTCAATATAGTTTACATGCCAACTTTCTAAGATCATGGGCTCGAGTCCCAGTGAACACACACTACTAAAATTTAACTTGAACGCGCTAGCTTTTCACAAAGCATCTGTTAAATGTGTAAATGTAAAGTGCAACACTCAGAGCTTATTTTGCTTTTGAAACATTGTGAGTCATAGAAGACCCCCTGACATCTCTGCTCAAGCGGGATAGAGTATCACACTCTGTCATATGGACTGTACATATTTAAAGTCTGTCAAACTTCATAAATCGGGTCTGTACAAAATATTAAAAATAGAATAATTAATTGCTCCTCATAACTGTTTCAGTGTGCTTTAAAGATAAAAAAGATGCATAGAGTGAGTCTCCTGATAAGCCGATAAAGGGTTGGATAAACTCATCTGTACATTTACAGTAAAGGTCTAATTCATAAACACTTAAATGTATTTCTTTATTTATAAATAAGATCTCCAAAGAATATTGTTTATAGTGTCACACTTCAAACGGTTTGTAACCGTGTGGTATTTTCGTGTGCTTGACGTGCAACCAACCACAAAATATGTAGTTGATCGTGCCTGGTGTTTCCTGTGTCGGCAAACATTTCTCACTTCTAATTTCACACCCTGACATCCCTTACATGTCTTTGATGAGTGTTTTTAATGCCAGGGTATATAAAATAAGACATACTGTATGCATGCAGTACAATTACATATTGATTGATAGTTTATCATGTTTGAGCGCTATGATCTGGCATACTTGGAAGTCACATTCAGAGACCTAATTCAAAGTTGTGAAATATTATCTTTATATGACGATGGAGATTGTTAATCTGAAAGTGTATATAGCATATTTTTATAACAGTTAGACAAATTACAGCATGCTTTTATTGGCTTGGTGGTCGTAAAATGACAGTATAAGAGGTTGGAGAGACTAAATCATTGCAAATACCATTATACCATTTTTAGGTTCCTTGACGTTCATTATTATGACATTTTAAGACTAGTAAGGAAACATTAATGTTTCTAACATCAGATGAAAGTTACACAACACTGATTTCCTGAGTAGCTGTCACACCTGTGTAATGTTAGATGTAATGAAGGTTTCTGATATGTTGAAGACTGCTTAGATGCTTTGCGTCTGTTAGAAAAGCCCAGGATACTATTCGGTCTGATTCTGTCTCAGTTTAGGACTTTAGGGAGTTCACTGCGGGTTTTAAGACAAGCAACACTGCACACATGAGTTTGGCCTAGGGTAAATTTAGCCTGAAAGGGCTCCAAAAAGAAACCTAGTATTCCAACTGTATGGAGCTGTTTTGGCACACAGTCAGTATTTGGCATTAGCTAACATATAAACAAACAACCCTGTTGAAAAAAACAGTATGTGCTGGTTTAAAATGTGCTGGTTTAAGCTTGTCCGGAGCTGATTTAAACTGGTCCTAAACCAGCTCAGGACCAGTTTAGGACCATCTCATGACCATCTTAAACCAGCAAATGACCAGCACAAACCAGCTACCATGCTTGAAAACCTACCTTATAATCAGAGCTGGGTAGTAACTGATTACTTGTAATCTGGATTACCTAATCAGATTCCAAAAATCAAGTACTTAATTGAATTACGTTACAATTCAAAATACTCGTAATCAGAGAGTACAGTTACTATTTTATTGTTACAGATTACATTACATAGATTACATTACATATTATTTTTTTATTTTTTGGTAAACCTATTAACTGTTAAGAAAACCAACCAATCCACGATAGCGAGTCTAGCATGTTTTTGTTTACAAGCATTTTGTTTACAACCCACGATAGCGAGTCTGACATGTTTTAGTTTACAAGCATTTTTGTTCGCTATGTATTGTTGAAGAACAGTGTTAATCTTCACAATCTAGCACCAATAATAATACTATGATTTGCGCGATTAGTGAAACTGCATTAGTCATAAATCCAAATAGATTTGTGCTGCTGAATTGTCCATGCCCAGCATTCACAATATGTCATCTATTTTCAAATTGTTTGATCACAAAGGTAATACATGTGAAATATATTGATATATTCTCCATTGTTTAAATTGGATTTTGTTTAAAATAATTACAAACACAGGCGGGTGATAAATTTAATCTTTCACAATTTGCGTATCTGTGTGTATCATTTGTATTCCAGTCTTTCTGTTGTGAACATTTACATTTGCTATTAGCAAACTTTTTTTATGTGGCTGTAATATATGCAGGTATTTATGAATCTAAATGATTTAGACAAAAGCCTATTGTTTAGATTAAAATATTGTCAGATTGCCATCGGAATACTTTTTGTTTTGCCCATCACTGCATGAATATTACATCCATTTACATTAATTTGGTATCTACTCTTGATATCTACACTGTAAGGTCTTTTTTCTATTCTTTAACAATTTCAATTATAACTACATGTGCTTTTGTATTGCAGTCATTCAGTATTAAGGCATTCGACTAACTTCTAGTACTTCATGTACTTTTATAATTTAATATAATTTAATATAATTTCAATGTTTTAAAATTGAACAAGAAAAGTGTTGCGGACACGTAGAGACACCAGGTAAAGATAAAACAGACACTTGTAAACAAATGTAATTTAAATGTAATCAAAAAGTAGTCTGATTACGTTACAAGAAATGTGTAATCTAAGGGATTACGTTACTAACTACAAATTTTGCCATGAAGTTTGTAATCAGTAACTGATTACAAATCCCAAGTAATCTACCCATAGTTTTGAGCGGTTGTTATCTGGGAATAATGAACCTGCAAATGTCGCGACTGGCCGATCAGAATCAAGCATTACAACGAGCCGTGTACTAATTAAGGATAATACACTTGACAAGCAACACTGACTTTGTGAATGTAACCAGTTTGGCCAATGGCTGACAGAGAACTCCATTATTGTCATACCTAAAAGTGATATATCTCAAATTTGGATCAAAAAGCTTACATTTATTTCACAATTGCTCGCTTCTTCAGAAGCAGCTAAAATGGGAACAGTTTGCTAAGTACTTAAAATGTCAAGTGTCTATATAGTAACACTTCTTGTTTTTTCTTTATCTTCTCCAGAGGAAAACAACGGCTTCCACACGAGTTTGGATAAGGAATCATTTCAACTTGAAAACGCTGTGGTAAAATCTCTTACACATTTTAAGCAGCTTTAGCAGCATTATTTCATGATTTGGTTGCACAATGATACCTCACATCATGGAGGTTGAGGGGAAGAAATGTGTTTCTCTTCTAAACCATCTGACTGACCCTATGTAATAACCCAAATCTCATAAGGAACCCCCTAGCAACCACCTCTACCTCTTGTAGGTCTGCTGATGATGCTAAATGGGTCTATTACATAAGTTGGTTGTGAGTTACTTACAAAGTCCTGTATTGTTCAATATGAAAACATACAGTATGAATGGTGGGGTTTTCAAAGAAATGCTTTAGTAAGACTGGCGATGGTCAGTGCTTTAATTAAATGATGTTTATGTTCCTGCAATGGAAAGTTGCATCGAAGCACAATGGTCGGTCATGTTTGTTTGACACAGGTGCTCTTAGATGATGACACATTCATTCAAATGAGCTCACCATTCAGCCATTCACAGCCATACAGTTTGCATATGAAAAATTTGCTGTCTGTTTCCTACCAAACCTTTTGTGGTTTTGTTACTCGCTGTTTTAGTTTACATCGTTTTGTTCTGAACTTGTAATCACTGGTTCTTGTGTGTCTTCAAACAAGTCACGCTAACAGCCCTATAGTCTCCATTCACTGTCATTTGGATAAATACAGCATATACATATTCTGCCTTATGGACAGGTACACCTCCTTTTGTGTTCTGTGGAAGGTCATACAGGTTTTGAATAACATGAGGGTGATTACATTATGATAGATTTTTATTTTTTTATTTTTGGGGGAACTTCCCCTTTAATGTTTAACTATTTATTTTGCTGATGTCATCAAGAAAGACTGTTCACTTTATGTTTCCAGTTATCTGTCCTTCACCTTTCTGTGCACTTGCTCTGTTGTGTTTTTATGGTTTCTACTTTTCTCCCACTAGTTTGATTTCAGGTAACTAAATCATGATAAACTTGTGAAGATAACCACGCTCCAGCACTCATCTGTGCCCTCCGCCCTGCTCCCTTCTGCATATTTTCTGTGTCTCTTTTCTGTCTGTTTAGTCCACGTTGAGTGTTGTCTCTGAGTGCACAAGCATTGCGTCTGTTTGCTCAAGTCATTCTTCAGTGATTGGGTGTGAACGGTGTGAGAAAGAAAACACTGAACCACAGCAACACCTCAGCAGCTTTATGGGGGTAAGATAGGACCATGTGTGTGTCGTAAAGGGGCCATATAATGTCAAAAGCATTAACTGGTGCATGAAGCTGATTTAAACCTAAAAACCTTTAACTGCTTTGCAAGTATGAGTCTGTTTTGTGAATCTGATCATAACAAAACATTCATAGGCGTTAATTTGTTTGTTAATTGAACCATAGATATATATATATACACAGATGCCTGTTTAGCGGCTGTTTCTTTGGGTCACTAATACTATAAATAAACTATCCGCCATATTGAAACGGTCAAAGCCGGAGTTGTGAGAAATCGTGTCCCCTTTGAAATTGGGTCCAAGGTGGGCGCTATTTTTGATGCTTGATCAAAAGTGGTTATCGTGTCATCGCAGTAGCCTGTTCTTGCCAGCTAAATAATCTATACCAAATTAAAGTGTACAATTAAAAGAAACATTTAACAAAGCTTTATATAGCAGACATGTTAGTTTTTTGCTTTCTGCTTTACAAAAAAACAGGGTTACATGGGTAAGCACAACTGTGGTGTATAGACGGTTTCACCGGACGCACACACTGGCCCGAAGTTAATGTATTGTATTGAATTAAATTAAAACTACTCAACAGTTATAGATTCTTTGCAGAGGTCTACCGTAAATTAAATTTGGGCTACATAACGTTTGTTGCCGCTGAAACGTCTATAAGCTAAGCTAGCAGGCCAATGAATGTATATGCACACGGAGCGATGACGTCCTTCTGCTAAAATCTCTGCCAGCTCTGATACATCCAGCGCCAAAGGGAACAATGCCGTTTTGCTTCCGGATGCACATAGGATTACGATTAAAAATGTGAGTCAGATTATTCAAACACTTAACCATACGTCGAAAACCAAAAAGGAGAAGCAATCTGTTTCAAGGTACATCAACAAATATGAAAAAAAGCAAAATGAACTTTTGCACTTACTAGAGGCATGATCACAGAGGCATTTAACAATGCTCGGTTCGCAGAAATTTGTACGTTTTCTTACTAAATACATCGTTATCACTTGGTGAAAAATCCCCCTAGTGCTATGACAGCGGAAGTGACCTAGCTGGCTGAGATTTTAGCGGAAGTATGTCATCGTCCCTTGTGCATATACCCTACTGAGTAACTGTATACTATGCTACTATGTAACTAAAAAGTATTCAGTATTTATGAACAGTGGAGGTGAAAAGGTAAATGCTACTATGAATATGACCCCTTTAAACCCATATTCAAAATACGATTAGGCTTTATGCCTCTTGTATTTCCTACAGTGATTAACATTTTATTTTTTTCACTCAACACCAGCGTGTTTGCATGTTCAGAATGGCTTCTGTTTCTTAGAAGCTCATAGATGGGCGTTCACTGGGATGTAGAGAGAAAATGGTGCCATGCAAATCAATAGATGTGTTTCCCTGAAACTTGTTGAACAGAATTGAAAAGATTGCTGTTGCTAACATGCTTAAATCATGTCATTGTCAGATAGCGATGAGTTGAGTTGGCTGTCACGAAAGGATTCACAAATGAATGATGTAACTTTACACAGACATTTGCCTCGCACGGTATTGATCAAAAGGTTGGCATGGACTGCTGTGTGTTTGTTTGTTAGTCTAGATTGTATACCATTGTCTCTGTCTCACCATGCTCAATTTATCCACAGATATGGAGAAAGAGAGCCTTATTTCTGAAGTATCGCTCACGGGTACGACACGGTAAAGAGGGCTGAGTTTGTAAACTGTGACCATGCATGTGTGCCTGGCTTGGATATCATAAAACTTTATTACAACATCGTAAAAGAATCTTCAATGTTTATCAGATATCATTGCCAAAGATAACAGAAAGCTCCCCGAACACCCTAGCAACTGCATAGCAACATGATTATGGCTCATGTCATGTCAAACCCAACTTGTCTTGTCTAACACAAAAAGCTATTTTGTAAGAATATCCTGGTCAATGGGAACTGCGTCCCAATAATATCACCACAATTTCTTGAAAAAGTTGTAGATGCAACTTAAATTTGCAGATACTATAAAAATTATGCAATTTGCATTTAGAGTTATATAATGTTAGTTGTTTGTTTGGTGTATTGATCCATTTCAATGTAGTGTGACATTCCAAGCTTTGACGTCTCTCCTCTCAACTTAGGAAAATAGCAAGTGGAAATGACTTAAAGCCAGTTTGAATGAACTTAAAAACTTAAGGCAGCAACGAATTGTTTTACACTGTATTAGTTCCTCTAGTTGACTCTAAAGGTCTTTGCACATACCTGTACAGTCCGAAATGTTCGTATGCATTTTTTTGTATTTGCCGCTCGTTTATACGGTGTGTCTGAATTGTCAAAACGCCTCTCAAAATGCCTGCTACAGATGAGAAAAACGCAGAAAATCGAAGCCAGTCTGAATTTTTTATGACGGACGAAAATATCGGAGGAAAAATAAATGTGATTGACACAACGTGAGGTCACTCAATGTGCAATGGCCTTAAGGCTTCAGTGTAAATTTATGCTCAATAAGCCACAGAGTTTCTACTTTCCCTATGTGAAAATAAATCTCTATACGTAAAAAGCAACACTGTGTTCATTAACTGTGTTTTTTTAGTTTGTAATTGTGTCACATTACATGATTATATATTTGTATTTGAGCAGATGCGTTTTGTGGCTAAAGGCCTTTGTAGTTCTTTACATCCCTGCCTTATTTCTTTAACCATACATATACTTACACTATATATAAGTGCATGGGCTTATGGTGATGAGAGACTACCTCTGCACATATGCATCATCTCTAATGTGTAATTATGGAAAATGAAAGAGAGAGGAGAGACATAGTGAAAGAACAGCAGATACTCTGCCATGTCAAACACGCTGCCTGCTTACAGTAAATAGACCTTATTTAAAGAAAAGGTTTGCTCAGCAGTATTTTTTTTTTTGCTCGGATCAGGTTACTTCACTATTAGATCTTAGATGCTGAATTTCAAACCTGCACTCTGATTCTCACTTTTACTTGTATTTCATTGTCTGGGGAAGTCGTGTTTACATATTTATGCAAATTTTTCTATGGCAGGGTTCCAGTTGAAAATGTCTTGAAATCTCTTGAATCTCTTGAAAATGTCACGATCTGTAAATGGGTCATACTATTGACATGCAAATTACGTCAGTGTGGTCATTGCTGTGAACGTTTTACTGCAATTTCATGGCTCAGGAGACTGGGGTAATAAAATATGAACTGTTTGTGAGATGGACATGAATGACACCTCAGAAAGTAGCGGCTTTTGGTGTGTTTTTACTCTTGAAAGCAGGCTTGATAAAACTAGTTGGAAAATATCTGTACTTGGAAGAAGGAGGGGGACACAACTACAAGCCACAATGTCATCAGAGCAATCCCCCACAATACCCTAACCCATTCATGTTGAAAGTGACATTGTTAAGATATCAGATTGTCAGTCATGACATGATAAAGCGACTAGCGATAATCTAATATGTCAAAGAGCTTTTACTCACAAAAAGGCAACTGGACTCATCAACTGGAATCATGTCTGTTTGAAACTGCATGTTTATTGCTATGTGTGTATTGACATACACAGGTAATACATACATACATTCAGTAGTTTGTTTTTAGCAAGCATATTAGATGTTCATATCTTTCAGGTTTATAATTACTGGTGTTTGCTAAAGGCAAACATTGTTATTGCTATTGCTCATGGATTTGGACAGACCCTTCATCCAGATTATTAAACTTAAATCCCGCAGTGTCCATCATATGTAAGACAATGTCATTATGTGGGCTGTTCAGGAGCGGTATACTTTTCCTAACTTGATTTTCACCTTAGCAACAGCATAACAATGTACTTAAACAAACAGAACACCTTAGCGACCACCCAGAACACATTTGCAACCAAACAACAATGCACTTACACACCCAGAACATCTTAGCAACCACCAGAACACCCTAGCAAAGCAACCACTTAGCAATGTACTAAAATACACAAAACCACTATTTAACCACATCAAAATGACCTAATTACCAACTTCAACACCCTAGAAACCACTACAACACCTTAGCAACCACCTACCAATTTCCTGATAACCAACAATAACAACACCTTACACTTACAAAAAAAATGATTTGTTGAATTTACTTTAAAAAGTTGCGTCAAGTGGTTACACGCAACAATATTAAGTAATTTGAATAAATAACACTTTAGTTGTATGAACAAGTAAATAATGTTTTAAATAATGTGTTATTTGTGCTGACAAAACCTTTTTGAGTAAATCCAAACCATTCCGATTGTACCAGTAATTTTAAGTTAATTAAACTCAGTATGTAACCTTCTCAATGGTACTTTATGTTGTCATACATAAATTATACAGACTTACTGCATGTAAGTCAAAACACAATGAGCAAATCAGATGAGAGGCATCTCAGTACTGGCATTAGCACAGGTAAAGCTCAATGAATGATGCAATAGACATCATGGGCACGCATAAACCTCTCACAGCCTAAGCATATGTACCACTCTTCAAAACAATGGGAACCCTAAAACTAAAAAAGTACAACAAACTCTTTTAAACCTCAAAGATAAATGCACATTAAGCACGAACAAGTCTTTTTTCTTTACTGAAAAACACTTAAAATAACACTAAATTTTGAAATTTACTGCTTAAATGCAATCTTACGCAAAGCATGCTGGGAACTGAAAATTCCCCCGAACCAGTCATGTTGAATTAACTTGTTTATATTAAGTAAACTCAACAATAGGTCCAATATTATAGGGTTTTGCTTTCTACTCAACAATGTTAAGTTGACCAGTCAAACACTTGTTAAGTAAAGCTGACAGATCTAAATTTTTAGTATAAATAACATAGTCAACTTACGTTAATTCAGAAAAGTTTAATTTTTTTGAGTGTAGGAACCAATAGAACACCCTAGCAACCACCCAGAACACCCTAGCAACCACACAGTACTGCACTTAACCAACCAGAACACCTTAGCAACCACCCAAAACACCATACAGCAATGAACTTAAACACCCAGAACACATACATGTAGCAACAACACAACAATGCACTTGAACAGTCAGAACACCTTAGCAACCACTTGAAACATCACAGCAACCACACAGCAATGCACTTAAACACCCAGAACACCTTAGCAATCACAAAACAATTTCCTAATTACAACCACAGCAGCATATCATGATTCGAGCAACCATACAGAATACCATAGCAACCAGTAGGGCACCCTAGCAACCACACAGCAATGTACTAAAACACCCATAATCAACTATGTAGCCATATAGCAATTTTCTGGTAACCAACCACAACACCAGTACATCACCCTAACAACCACCAAAGGCAAGTTTCAGGCACATTTCATAATAATCAGGTCAACTTTTTACAATTTGCATTGTATCAAAACAGCTGACAAAAATTTTAAATATCCAAAAGTCCCTGGAAAGTTATATTAAATAGAGAAAAGTAAAGAAAATCAATCACATACACATACATTTAAGTATACCTGTAGGTATATACATACTGTATACACACATATATAGACATTATATACTATGTTTTATTAAAGAGTACAAAACATGGTATTATTGCAAGGCTTACAAAAGATTAGCAAGAGATATCAACAAAGTGAATAGAGAATTTGCTAGTAATATAAAGTGCTTTAGATTATGGGATGTGAGATAAAACATATATATAGTCTGAATGACTTTTACTGCAGATTTGAAAATGCTAACTTTACACCTCACACCAACTCTGACATTCTCTCTACACAACACCTATCACCTTCAGTCACCCCACCTCCTGCACTTCAGATCAGTGAAGAGGATGTGTGCCGAGTCTTTAGGAAACAAAAGACAAGAAAAGCACCAGGCCCAGATGATATCTCCCCAGCCTGTCTTAAAAGCTGTGCTATTCAACTGGCCTTCATCTTCTCACAGATCTTCAACAGATGAGAGCTGTGCACAGTTCCTTCCTATTTCAAGTGCTCCACCATAATCCCCATCCCAAAGAAACCCAAAATCACAGGACTGAATGACTACAGACCCGTCGCTCTCACATCTGTGGTCATGAAGTCATTCGAGAGACTGGTATTGGCTTATCTGAAGGACATCACAGAACCCTTACTGGACCCCCTGCAGTTTGCCTACAGAGCAAACAGGTCTGTTGAGGATGCAGTTAACATGTGGCTGCATTTTGTCCTGAAACATCTGGATACACCAGGGACCTATGTGAGGATCCTGTTTGTGGACTTCAGCTCTGCTTTCAACACCATCATCCCATCACTGCTCCAGACAAAGTTAACCCAGCTATCTGTTCCTGGCTCTATCTGTCAGTGGATCACCAGCTTTCTGACAGACAGGCAGCAGTTAGTGAGAATGGGGAAACTCACATCCAGCACCCGCACAATCAGCACTGGCGCCCCCCAGGGGTGCGTTCTCTCCCCACTGCTCTTCTCCCTGTACACAAATGACTGCACTGCCCAGGACCCTTCTGTCAGACTTCTGAAGTTCGCAGACGACACCACACTCATTGGCCTCATACAGCATGGTGATGAGTCTGCGTACAGACAGGAGGCTGAGCAGCTGGCTGTCTGGTGCAGTCATAACAACTTGGAGCTGAACACGCTTAAAACAGTGGAGACGATTGTGGACTTCAGGAGAAACCCCCCTGCACTCCCCCCTCTCACCATCATGAAGAGTCATTCAGGTTCCTGGGCACCACCATCTCTCAGAACCTGAAGTGGGACAATCACATTGGCTCCATTGCTAAAAAAAGCCCAGCAAAGGCTGTACTTCTTACATCAGCTGAAGAAGTTCAACCTACCACAAACTCTATTAAAACAGTCTTACTCAGCTGTCATTGAGTCTGTCCTCTGCACATCCATCACTGTCTGGTTTGGCTCAGCCACAAAGTCAGACATCAGAAGACTACAGAGGTCGGTTCGGACTGCTGAGAAGATCATTGGTGCTCCCCTGACCACCCTCCAAGAACTCTATACATCCAGAGTGAGGAAAAGGGCTCAGAAAATCACCCTGGACCTCTCACATCCAAGCCATCATCTCTTCACAATGCTGCCGTCTGGTCGGCGCTACAGAGCACTGAGCACCAAAACAACCAGACACAAAAACAGCTTCTTCCCTCAGGCCATCTACCTCTTGAACAGTTAAATGTTTTTACACACCGTGCAATTAATAACTCTGTGCAATAATAATTAAGTGCAATATTAATTATATCCTCCAGATAATACACTATCTATTTTTATACAACTTTTTCTGTAAATTATATTTCATTCATTTTGCTGTATATAGCACATACCTTGTACTACAATAGTCTATTCTTATTTTTTACTTGTACATATTTACATACATACATAGCTTTGTTTACACTCTCTATATCTTTATCTTATGTTTATTGTATTGTATTTCTTAATTTTTTATACCCATAGGCCCTTATTTAAATCATATGTGTACTGTATTCTATTGTGTTATGGTCTCTGTGTACTGTTGTTGCTGTTTCTGTGTTCTGGACGCTCCTGTCACCAAAACAAATTCCTTGTATGTGCAAACATACTTGGCAATAAAGCTCTTTCTGATTCTGATTCTGATATAGCAGCAAACGGAAAACAAAAAATAATTTGTACTACATAAAAAGACAAAAACTAAAATAATAAATGATGCAGTGCAGTCAATTATATGTAGTGCCAAATTGTATCTTCTGAAAAATGTATTTTGCTGATGTTATTATCTTATCAGGATGATGTCATCACTGCTGGCATGAGGGACTCCCCCCATCCCCCCTCCTGTCTCTCTCTCTCTCTCTTTCTGTTAATGACTGGGTGTGTATCCTGGAGGAGGGCAGCTTTAATCCAATATGTGTGCGTGTGTGTCTACGTATGCATGTGTCCTGTTCTGGGGTTTGTGAGGGAGGTGGTCTTATCCGCCTCGAGAGATTTCCGAGTGCCGAATGATGCAGCACTTGATCAACGGGTTAGAGGTAAAGCATTTCTCCGTTTCTCTCTCCTGAATGTATGTGGAAAGGAGGAGACCCGACATTTCTATAGGTAGCAATAGGATTCACTAAAGGAGGGTAGCGTGCAGTATGCAGTTGTGTACTGTAGGAAGTGCTTGTTGTTATCTGCCGGCAGTCGTCAGGAATTTCCATGTTTTGTTTGCAGGATGAGCGTAAGAAAATCAGTGGCGTTTATTGAAACCTCAGCTGGGTTGGTCACATTTCTGGATGTAGTAGTGAGAGCACTGAGAGACGGGGCTAGTTTTCAGTCTCCGGCTGTCTTTGTTTGTGTTACTCAGTGTGTGTAAGTTATTTTTAGTTGTTAGAGAACAGCTGCGGACTCTTACGGGCCGACAGCTCCCGGTCAGAGGCTATTTCTCTCCTGAGCAACTATTTAACTTTGAACAATGTTAGTGTTTGCATAGAATAAATATACTTCTCATAGAGCTGATGTGGGGTCAGAGTTGTTCTTCAGGGCGTGGACTGTAAAATAAGGTTTAAATATAATTCAGTAAGAAATGTGTTTGACCCTACAGGAAAGATCATGAGATCATAAGGGCCAACAGATCATCCTAACACTAGGGGGAAGCAAATACATTTCTGCATCTTTCAATCCTTTGACATTTAAAGGAACGGTTCATCCAAAAAAGGGAAGCACAAACCCATACTATTTCAGTTATTTTAAATAATCTTTACATTGCGTATCTTACAAACAATGACAGTTTATAGTGACCGTATGTGACACCACTCCAAAAAGTCATGGTCATGGTGAGCTGTCATTGCAGAGAAATGAGTGTGAAGATTATTCTGCTGCATTTCAAACAAAGCAAAACTATTATACAGGTGAATGACTAAAGGCAGAATTTTAGGGGGAACGGTTTCTTTAAAGGTGCAGTGAACTGGCTGTTTTTATTGTTTTATACTATTGTCTGATGTCTACTTATGACGTTCGCATGGTTTTTACATTCGAAAACATCAGAATCAATAAGTAATAGGCTATTTCCTACCCTGGTTTTGAGGCCGGCTGGAGAAACACTCGGTTTTTAAGGGCGGGCTGCATAGAAGACTTGGAAGTAAGTGCCCACTGCTATGATTGGATAGCAGCTTGCGTAGTTGACTTAGTTGGATCCTTCTGTGAATTTGGTTCACCTGCAATTGGAGAACCCAATTGCAGGCAGCGTTTAGGGGTAAACAAAAAGGTATTTATTATACAAGAAACACAAAACAAAGACCCACGATGGGGTTTAACAGGACAAGCAGAGTAAAGACAGGACATAGACTAATAAACTAAAAATAAACAACACTTGAAAATAAACTAGACTGCACACTTACTAGACTGGACTAGATCTTTGACAACAGGAACACGAGTATATAGAACACATAAGCAGGAACTAGGTACTATACACAGCACACACAGGGTGCTATACAAAGTAATAGAAACACAATAACCGAGCACAGGAGCACAGGGGATCCTGCCGTGATTCTGCCACAAGATCAAGAAAGACATGACAAGATGAGGCAGAATCATGACAGTATGCAGAACAGCTTCCATTATTCGCAAACGGCGGATAAAACCTTGAAAAATGATATATGAGACCGCCAAATCACAGAGATGCCGATTACAGTTATTACAAATGACTTGAGGTCTCCAGCTAATACTATCAGGGCATATGAAGCGATCTCTAACAAAGCAATAGTGACGCATAGTACAAATATGTTTTACTCACATAAGATTGCTGCGCCATTCCTATCGGATCCGATATTGACGGCACAGCACTGCTTTTTAATTTTAGTCTCTCCGCAAAGACTTGTTCAAGGAATCCGCGTTGAAATGAAGCGAACAAACGCTTAATGTTTTCCCCACGTGAGCTGGAACGTCTTTAAAAATGAACTTCAACCACGCATTCCTACTGTCGGAATCCGAAGGAAGGATATGCAGCGACTGTGTTCTTCCACAACCAGTCACTGCACAATATTTTGCGATCTTTAACAGCATGATGCTTACACTCACTCTATCTGGTTCCGTGCAGCTTGTGTTCTGTACTGTCATGCGCGAACCAGTGGGCGGGGCTAGAGAAGTAGGCATTGATATTCTTCTGTGGAGGCGGTGTTCAACCTATAGATAGGTGCATTCCAGAACCTGCTGTTCGCTGAGCCTCGTGTCAATAACAGTTGTTATTTCAGTAACCAGTAAGGCCGTTTTCAGGTCTGACACTTACAGGATGTTCGCTTGAATACGATTCCCTCTTATATAACAAAAGCGCGGGTTAAAATTGTGGTCCTAGTTCACTGCACCTTTAAGAGAGGAGGAGGTAGAATAAGAATGTTTGTTTAAACAAAGTTAAAGCATAAAGATTCATAGACAGAAATTCAGTAGTGAAATCTGTGTGTGTGTGTGCATGTGTTTGAGTTTTAAAGGTCAGTTATCTTTGAATAATGGGTGTCACAAATATACTGATATTGACAATACTGTGATATTAAAATCTTAGTTTAACTAATAGTATTCATTAAAAAAAGAAATTGATCTCGAAACACAAGTTGATATTATTGTATAAGTTCTTTCTCTGACACAGTCTCCTCGAGTTGTAGAATTCCCAGGACATAATGCTGGACTGTCTCTCTGGCCTGCTTTTGCATTCATGTTGTTTTGTTAATGCAGATTTTTGCCTGTGTTTAAGAGATTTTGTGCTTGCATGTGTGGCAGCGATTCTTGCTGTACTACCTTTGAAAAAAAAAACTAATTCAAACTGTGCTGGTTAATATTTAATAAGCCCTCATCAATAATAAACAAGATTTACATTTGGACAAATTGTTTTTCTATTTTTTTGCACACATCTACCAATTAAAAGCATGAAGTGTCTTTTTCCCAAGATCTGAAATGCAGTAGGTTTAATATTTGGTTTACCTGTATGTTGGCAATACTGTGAGAATTTTGGTCCTGGTTGTTTTGTTTATTGTATAATATAATCTGTGTGTTTTTTGTTGTTGTTGTGTGTACAGGTGGATAAACAGCACCAGAGCAAGGACTCTGTGTACTTTAGAGATGGCGTACGTAGGATAGATTTTGTTCTTTCATACATCGATGACAAGGATGAAGTGAAGAAAGTGGTGCGTCATTTATTTTGTTACGTTTCACATCTGCATTGTGTAAGAAAATGAAGGGAACAGTTATTAACCAAAACAAAGCCAATACTACTTAACATTAGTTACTTTACTATTTTGAAATAATTATGACAGTTGTGCCTTTTGTTTAACTGTTAGGAATTAACTACAGATTTTTTGGCCAAAGTAAAAATGATATTTTGGTTTTCCAAAATCGTATTATTTTGGGTTTGTCCCATGCCCATGTCCCATTTTTTTCATTCCATTTCATATTGTATTTCAAATGCAAGGGATGCACCTGCATTATTTTTGCTACCTTAATTTAAATTCAGGTTCAATTCAGCAAATGAATTGATATTTCATTAAATTCAGTTTTGATTCGGAATGGCACAACCCTGTTGTCAACTCTCATGTTATACCAATGTTGTGCAATCTCACAATAGTTGTGTAAGTGTGTCATATGTAAATGTTATGTACACATGCAGCATTGCACATACAGCTAATTATATTACCAGCGGATTGTGATTTATAGACGAGTTTTGACAGTTTTTTTAAACCAAAACACCTCTTCACTGAAGCGCATGTTAGTGAGCTCAGTCTCAGATTTGTTATTGATCTTCATACAGGAGCGAAGGAAGGAGTTTGAAGGTAACTTACAGAAAGCCGGACTTGAGCTGGAGACTGAAGACAAATCTGTGAGTCAAAACATCTGACGTCAAAAATGTCACCCCATTAGAACATACTGCTGCCTTACATACAGACTTATATATGATTTATAACCAAAAACAATTACCGCTTGCTAATGTGTTTTTATATATTTAAGGAAGGAAATTTACAAAATATCTTCATGGAACATGATCTTTACTTACTATCCTAATGATTTTTGGCATAAAAGAAAAATCGATAATTTTGACCCACACAATGTATTTTTGTCTTTTACAAAAAATGTTCCCGTGCTACTTAAGACTGGTTTTGTGATCCAGGGTCACATTTTTCCTAAACTATGTTAATGCAAAAAGATAGAAGATTTCTATCATTTACTGTACTTGATTTTTTATGGAAAAATGCAGAGGTGTATGTGTTGAAGAAGCTCAAGTATTACAAACAAATATGAACTTGCTTTTGGTCAGTACATTTTCATGGGTAAATGTGTCACAGGAAAGGAAAAATCTTGGGTGAACTCATCTAGCAACATTATATAAACAATCATTTACTCTACGGTTGAATTAATTCATGTTGTTTACCATTTTTACCTGTTACTGTGTGCTTAAAAGCAACAATAGTTGAAGAACACACAACTGGCTTAATACCAGATTTCTTATCTATATACTCATTCCAGGAGTCAGAAGATGGAAAGACATATTTCTTAAAGGTCCACGTTCCCTGGGAGGTGCTGGCAACGTACGCAGACGTTCTGAAAATCAAAGTGCCTTTTAAAGCCAATGATATTCCAGAAAATAAAGAAGCGCCCATGAGCTGGCTCTTTACACCCATTCGTCTCCCTGAAAATGTGATGCACCCAGAGCCCGATTATTTCACCTACACCTTCGACAAGAGCAAGATCGACTTTTTTCTCATCGAGGACAAAGACACCCTCTTCCCTCCGTCCACACGGAACAGGATTGTAAGATCTTTTTTAACAATAGAAAAAGCATGTATGCATTTTAAAACAAATGAGCAGGAGGGCTGCCATTACACTCGGAACCAAAGCTTGCTTTGTTCTCTTCTCTGTGTAGGTGTATTACATCCTTTCCCGATGTCCTTACAGTAAAGAAGACAAAGCCAAGAAGGGCATTAAGAGGTTGCTGAACAACGGCACCTATATAGCTGCCTTTCCTCTACATGACGTAAGCTTATCACACAGGCGGTTAAGCCTGTCAGCTTGTATATTTGTATCTAAAGAGTCTGTGAAATTGTCAGATCCATCAGTAATGCAATAATGTGTGTGTATGTGTAGTGTAGGTACTGGACCAGGTCTCGAGATCCAAACTGTGAGAGTGAACGCAATGAACTGTACAGATTCTGGGCACGTTTCAGTCGCTTTTACAAAGAGCAGCCGCTCAACCTCATACGGTGAGACCAACAACAGCCACTTTTTCCCTTTTATTTACACAGGCTGGGGTATAAACTATTATACATTCATATTTGTAAACGTCTGCTGCTGTTTAGCATTTATCTCTAAACATTACATTATATTTGCATTGAAATGTCCTTTTATTGTTTTATTTTATTAACATTGTTATTTGTTTGTTTTTACATAAATGTTTATTGTAAGAGCTAAAACAAGCAAACAAAAAATAGGTTAAAAGCATGATTCCCACACATTTCCAGTAAATGAATGCATGGAAACTGTATTCTGTTGTCATTTCATTTTTTGGATAAAATCGCACACAAACGAAATAAAAATAATATGAATAATGTTAATTTACCACAGGAAATATTATGGAGAGAAGATCGGCATCTACTTTGCTTGGCTGGGCTTTTACACAGAGATGCTGTTTTACGCTGCACTTGTCGGTCTGCTCTGTTTCATCTATGGTTTGGCCACATATGACGAAAATGTCTCGAGGTGAGAGTAAAGGTGTATAAAACTTGTAAAAAAGTCACAATATGCCATTGTTTAAAGTGTGTTTATGATTTTTATAGCAGTATAAAACAGAGGTTTCCAAATCTGTCCTAGAGGGCCTATAGTAGTAATTCTCGGTGCAGTCCAAGTGGGATACATCACCCTACGAAGGGCACTTCAGAGTAAAACTATCATGGCCGCCATATTAAAGGGTCGTTCCAAGCCGAAGTGCTCATAACTGCCCTCTTCAAAGGGCCCTTCGGAATGAAAGATTTCGAACGGTACAACCGATGGAAACTTCGCCCTCATGATTCTTTGCGTCAACGGAGCCTGCTTATGGGCGCGGGATGATGAGTTGTTTGGTCCCCTACACCTTTCAACCCTTTGAAGCTCTCAATGCGTAGGGTAAACCTTACGAAGGGCATAGCGATGAGCCCTTTGGAATGGAATGCAGGGTCTGAATGATCTGACACACCTGAATCAACTTATCGGCTCTTTAGTAGATGGGTGTGTCAGATAAGGGAGACATACAAAATGTGCAGGACTAGGGACAGATTTGGAAATTCCTGTAATAAAGCATACAAATATATCATTTCATGACAGATATTTCCCAACACAGTACATTAAGCTTGCATTGAAAAAAATGATATGTATGTTTGTGGCTGAAAACAAGTTTTTTTGTTGTTTTTTTCTGCAGTAAGGAGATTTGCAATGAGACCATCGGCGGGCAGATCATCATGTGTCCTCTCTGTGATAAAAAATGTGGCTACTGGAAGCTCAACTCAACGTGTAGTTCATCATGGGTGGGTGCCGTTTCAATGTAGCACCAGTAATGAAGGAACTACTTTGTTTTTGACTAACTTATTTTCTGAAATCTATTTCAGCAATCATATCTGTTTGACAATACGGCCACGGTGTTCTTTGCAATATTCATGGGAATATGGGGTAAGTAAAGAACTTTGTGATTTCGCCTTATCCCACATTAGAGGTTTTGACAATCTGATGGATGGATGTTTATTTCATTGTTGTAAAATAGTTTCACTGTTTTGCGCTCTTAATTCCCCTCTGCTGGACATAATAAGGCTGTATAGATTCAGATCATGTCATCAGTACCTGTATAGGATGAGTTCAAGCTATTTGTTGGTTTTATTATTGGCCCAGACAAATAATTCAGTCTTTAAATGTATAATGATACTCTTACTCCCCCTGGTGGTAAAAGTGGATCCATCTCTGAAATCAGTGACCGAATAGGTTACTAGAATGATTTGATTTACATTATTGTGTAATGTTTGTTGTGCGTCAGTGACTCTGTTCCTGGAGTTCTGGAAGCGGCGTCAGGCGCGGTTGGAGTACGAGTGGGATCTGGTGGACATGGAGGAAGAACAACAGCAGATGCAGCTCAGACCGGAGTATGAGATCAAATGCACAGACCGCCGGATCAACCGCGTCACCCAGGTAAACCTGAAACAGTGAATTTGTCCAACAATCTTTCACTTCATGTAATTTTACCAAAAATAAATAACAGCAACATTTGATATGTAGTGAATATCAGGAATGAGTTATTTTATTTTATTGATGTATGTATTGCTATTGACGTTTTTGTTTCATTCTCCAGAGAATCATCAAAGAACCGTTTGGTCATAAATATTCTTGCCACCAGAGTTTTTCTTAAAGTCCAGGCTATAGGCTACTCTGAATGTATTTGTTTGTCAAACTTATATTGTAGCCGTTTTTACATTTTAAAGGTGTTCTGAACTGGGCTTGTTTATTGTTTTATACTGTTGTATGAGGTCTACTTATGACGTTCGCCTGGTTTTTACATTCGAAAACATCAAAATCAATAAACAATAGGCTATTTTCTTCCCGGGTTTTGAGGCCGTCTCGTCAAACGCTCTGTTTAAATGGGCGTGCCGCACTGAAGACTTGGAAGTAAACGCCCACTGCTATGATTGGATAGCAGCTTGTGTAGTAAACTTAGATGGAGCATTCTGTGAATTTGGTTAGACACGTAACGTTAGGTTACACATTATCAGGACATATCAAGCGATCTCTGACAAAGCAATAGTGACGCATAGTACAAATATGTTTTACTCACATGAGATTGCTGCGCCATTCCTGTCGGATCCAATATTGATGACACAAATGCGGGAGTGTGTACTATGTGTGGCTAAAGTCATTCGCGAACCAGTAGGTGGGGCTAGAGAAGTAGTCGTTGATATTTTTCTGTGGAGGCGGTGTTCAACCTATAGGTGCATGGATGCCTGTATTATGGAGCGTTCGCACCAAACGTGATTTGCGCGAATAAATCGCGCGTAGTTGGACGCTTGAACATTTTGAGTTTACTGGCTTCATTCGCGCGTGAAATTGAGTGAACAGAAAAAATTGAGTAAAGATCGTTTTTTACAACTTACCAGATTGTCCGACCTCATCACTCACTTTCTTCCAAGCAATATCCTTTTTATTCCTGTTTCGATAAAAGTAAGAAGATGTATCGTACAGCTCCGGGTATCCACATACAGCGACGATGATTTTGTCCTCCATTGTTGTTTCGGATTTCTGCCTCTGCTCGCTACGTCATAATCACGTCACTACTAGAGCAAGCTCCTGATTGGTTAACGCGGCGCGAATTTTTGCCAAAGTTCAGACTTTTCAAACTCGCGCGAATCACGCGTTACACGCCCCGAAACGCTCAATTCGCGCCACAGGATCTCCTATCACATCTTTGCATTGACTTAACATGTAAATCACTGGCGCTTAACGCTTCATTCGCGTTTGAGGGGAACGCAGCATTAGACCGCCCAAATGTATACGCAAGTAAGGTGGGCGTACCTGTCAGCACAATTGCTTCGGAACCTGATGTTCACATGCTTGCAGTATTTGACCAATCACTACGCAGTGGTTAATCATAGCACACCATGGCTTTTCAGAGCCATGAACTTTGTGAAAAATCTGTGCGTTTCAGAGAGGTGGGGCAAAGAGGAGATACAAACATGCACGGGATGTGGAAAATACAGCGTTTTTGAACTTTAAATCGTGTATACACATTGCATTACATCTAAAACAAACGATAATATTCGTTTTAGACGTGTCATATGACCCCTTTAACACAAATAAAAGCAGAAAGACGGACAGGAGTGCACTCGGTCATTTTGATGAAAAGAAGCAGCTTGACTTCTTAAAACGATAGTTCTTTCAAAAAAGAAAACAGACCGTACTTATGTGTTTCTAACTAAACAACTTAAAACCCAATATGTATGTTCACATGTAATTCAGATTTGAATCTGTTTTCATAGCAGTTATGAATGTGATCTGGATTAGGTTTGTAAAATCAGCTTCTATACAGAAAACTATGAACAAAGTTTAAGATCTACAGTACAAGTGGAAGAAAGGATAAAATACAGTGTCGCCTTACTGTACTTTGTGACTGCTGTTCACACATTTAACAGCGAGAACAGAGTTATGAAGGTGAGTTATGTAGTCATGTTAGCTGAGTTGAGAAACTAGATCCATATCCTGTTTGTTTGGCTCTGCTCATGTTCTGTAGGAACAGGAGTTGGTTCTAGACCAGACATCAGCTGATAAAGCAGGCAGGTTCATCCTGTGCTGGACCACTGTTGTCTTGTGGGTAAGGCTGGCGTAGGAGGACGAGAGATTGGTTTGCTGTGTTTGTGTGGCATTAGTGACCTGCCTGCAGTGTGATCGCAGCTTTAAAGGATGGCAGACGTAGAGCGATGTAGAATTTCGAATGTAGAGACGGCAGACAAAGAGTCCTGGTAGACAAAAGTGTGGATACTAGTCCGATTCTAGACTAGGACTGCTGTCCCAGGTGTGTGGTGGTGGTTGCTCATGTTTCCTGCTTTGCTTGCTTGCTGTGTAGGAGATGGAACCTTATTTACCCGCAACAACCCAGTGTGCACGCTCATTAATGTCTGGGGTCACCGTCCTTTTCTGGGTGAGCATCAAAACTGTTTTATATGTCCTTTTACATTATCATCATCATCGTACGTATGACACACAATTTTGTTATAAATGATGTTTGTTAGTATATATTTTCTTGATTTATTTGCTAAACATATTTTGTTGGCATAGTATGCCAATGGAGAATACAGGGTAGCAATTAGCTCTGTCCAAAACGTAGTGAGCTGCCCAACTACAGATTTGAAAGCATATTGGGCAGTGTAAGGGAAGCTATCACAGAGAATGTATTGCGACAAGCTCAGTAGAAAAATAAATTCAAGATTGTGAAGAGTTGAAGAAAATACTAATTTTAAATATAATAACTATTATATGCAAATTATATTCATATTGTAAATAGAAAACACATCAGAGGCCCACCAGTGGTGGACAGTACTTAAGTACTTTTACTTAAATACATTTTTACTTTGGAAAAAAAATATTTCACTACATAATAAAGCATTTAATATAATAGTTTCTAAGCCACTACATGTTTTTAAAAGTTTTAATATTTAAAGGGATAGTTCGTTAAAAAATCAACATTTTGTAATTTATCACTCACCCACATGACGTTCTACACATTTTAAGACCTCCTGCTGTCTTCGGAACACAAAAAAAGTTATTTTTGGTGACATCCGAGAGCTTTCCAGGCCTCCTCATAGACATCATGGTAATTATCTCTGTCAAGGTCCAGAAAAGTACTAAAGATATCGTTAAAATGGTCCATCTGATCATAGTGGTTAAATTGAATATTTATGATATCAATTTTTAATTTATATCAAATTGTTTAGTGAAAAACTTAAGTACTAGATGTTTGATATACTTACAATGTGAACAGAAAAAAAACATGTATGATATACAGTAAATTCAAGTAACATTTTTAAAGTAAATTTTTCTAAAGTAAAAAGTGCAAAAACACTTAACGACTGTTAACATGTTTAACAGTTTTAAACAGAAAACCAATACATTTTAATAAAATGCAGTTTGTGATATTCATGATACACATTATTTCACATTAATATTCTCTTGCGCTAACTTAACAACATTTTAACGCGCAACACTCTTAAAATTGTTCAAATGGGTCTTGTTTACTTTCATTATTTTGTGCTGATGCCTATGAACGGTGTTGTCGATACGTCGCTTATAATATACAGTATATGAGCTTCCATAGTTGATGAAGGCAACTCGCTACATTTTGGAACAGAGATCATACTATATACAGATATTAATAGATAAACAGTAGTGTTGTAAAATGCCTAATTAAACTTATAATGAAGTTGAAGTATAAATAAGTCACTGGACTGTATGGAAACAGCTCTGCACATCCTGAATCAGTAAGTTGGTGATGCATGTGTTTAGCTGCATGTAGTGTTTTAGTGTTTTGCCCTAGAGAGCTTGTTTGTAGTTTTCGCCATAGTTAACAGTATTTTATGACAAATTATATTTAAAAAATTAAGCACATTCAGTGTTTTTGTGATTGACATACTTCTTATCCCAAACACAGATCTGTCTAATCATCGCCAGTATAATCGGGGTGATAGCGTACCGCCTGGCAGTGTTTGCTGCCTTCGCCAGCATTATGAAGGACAGCCCCACCAGTAAGCTGGAAGTGGTTGGGTCATTAATCACACCTCAGCTTGCTACATCTGTAACCGCTTCCTGCATCAACTTCGTCATCATCATGATTCTGAACTATCTGTATGAGCGGGTGGCCATTTGGATCACTGATATGGGTGAGAAACCTGTTTTTACCCCTCTTACTCTTTTTACATTTGCTTTACAGTCATTGCAAATCGGAAACACTCAGGCTAGTTGTGGCAGTGGCTGAGTTTCTATTACCTTTCAAAATACGGCCAATGGGAACACATAGATATCGCAAAAACTCCCATGTATGTATGTAAAATGTAAATGTGAATATATCGCAAAAAAAGTTTTGATGCTCACATGAGGTGTTTTTTTTTCAGGCAATTTGATAAAGGAATATTTGGCAAAACTGCACTGAAAACAATTTCTTGAATTTACAGGTCAACATTGTCACATGATCATTCTTTTAAAGGGGAGGTCACTTCTTTAAATTAAGTTAGTGAGTCGTATAGCTGTTGGAGCATAAACAACATCTGCCAAGTGGCAACGCTTAAAGTTCACAGAAAATGAAGATTTTTTTACAGAAATCACTTTTTAAAGACTACAACAAACTTTTTCCTGTGTTAGTGACATCATGAACCCCAAAATGTACATTGACCCTGCCCCATGTAACACGGATAGGGCAATGGGCGGGACATCTCAACACACACTCTAATGGCTGGAATACACTACAAGACTTTTAAAATCTAAACAGATTTTTTTTAAACCAGACATCACACATTTGTAGACTTTTTGAAAGTTTCAGATAGAAACACACTAACTGATCAAATCTGCAGACTGGCACAGACTTTCTGCAACAAATCCAGACTGAAAATCTGAGCAAAAGTCTTGTAGTGTATTTTAGCCTTAAGCGGTAGACCAATCACAAAAGACAAATCCTCAGCTTGACCAATCAGACTTCATAGAACCAGGAGCTCAGCAGCCTGTTTTCTGAGAATCGAGATGACGGTGTAAAACATGGGTGAAATATGTAATACATAATGCATTTATTTTAAATCTGAACATGAACACCTATTGTTTAGCACATCATAAACATAATGAAGACTTAAAAAATAGGCAAGTAGGACCCCTTTAAGATGGTATGGTTGAGCTCGATTTCTTATCACACGTCCTCACAGTAGGTGGCGGTATGCACCTCTAAAGTTGGTTTGCCACCCACCATAAAACCCAAGGAAGAAAAGATTTACATTTCAGTCACATAATATCCTTTAATAATATATTTATTGTATCGACATTTAGAAAATAGTGCATACTTTTTGCGCAAATCTGTAATGGAAACCCAGTTAGGGAATTTTTCTCAGGATATGTATTTTTATGTCCCACCTAAGAAGACCCTTATCCTAGTTGAAAGCCAGCGTGATTTAGTGCTGGGATTTACTATTATAGTTTTTTATTATTTTCACAGAGGTTCCGAAAACTCACCTGGAGTACGAGAACAAGCTGACGGTGAAGATGTTTCTCTTCCAGTTTGTCAACTACTATTCATCCTGTTTCTACGTAGCCTTCTTCAAGGGCAAATTTGTGGGTTACCCTGGTGATTATGAATACATGTTCAGCAAACGGAGCGGCCTGAGAAATGAAGAGGTCAATCTAACATCACATCAGCCTCTTACAATTGTTTTTCATCTTCACATTTTGCAACAGATTGTAACTTTAACTAAAATATATTTAAATATAAAAGAAAATACAAATATTAATGTTGATGTTTTGTTTCCAGTGTGAGCCTGGTGGTTGTCTGATTGAGTTAACCACTCAGTTAGTAATAGTTATGACGGGGAAACAGGTGTGGGGGAACATACAGGAAGCTCTCGTACCGTAAGTTTCACTCGATAATTGTATTTATCTTCATCCCTATGTGTTGAAGGATCTGGATAGATTTACTTTTATTAGTAGTATAAAATTATTTTACTGCTTAAGTTACAGTAAAGCACAGACATGTGCAGTAGACAATGTGCTGTGTATGTGTTATAGTTGGCTGCGTAACTGGTGGGTGAGCAGGAATGCCCGGAATCACCCGGAGAGTCTGTACAGCCGCTGGGAACAGGATAATGACCTCCAGTGTATGGGTCAGCTCGGACTCTTCTACGAGTACCTGGAGATGGGTGAGTACTTCCTCAGGTACCCAATCTATACGATTTTTACTAGGAAAGAAAACTGCTCGTGTTAAATTATTTTATAAAACATGCAGAAAGAATGTTGCAGTAACACAGTCTGACAGACAGAGGGTGCAATAGTTTAACCTTGTACAGGCATTTCAATTCAATGAGACTTTTATCATTCATGTGACCAGTAGAGTAGTGCCAAAGCTGAGAAGGTACAAATAGAACAACGATCTGTTCCTCTTTTGCAGTTATCCAGTTTGGCTTCATCACCCTGTTTGTGGCATCTTTTCCTCTGGCTCCGCTGCTTGCTCTCATTAATAACATGGTGGAGGTGCGAGTGGATGCTTGGAAATTCACAACTCAGTTCCGCAGGCCCGTGGCTGCCAAAGCTCACAGCATCGGTGCATGGGAGGAGATCCTCAACATGATTGCTGTTTTCTCAGTGGTCACCAATGTGAGTCATGTATTGAGATGTGTTATACTGCGGTATTGTAAATGCTGGATTCTGATTGGTTGGTATATATTTGTATGGCTGATGTAGTTCCAGGTTTGTTGTTCACATTTCAGGTAGACTGTTTTTTGCTGCCTTGATTTTTTTAGTACAGTTAAATTGGCTTTACAAGTCATTTCAGTTTTGTAATATCTCAATCGGTAGAGTATGTACGAATAATTCCAGGGTCATGGGTTTAAAAGCACAAAGATCCGAAACATTTCTTGAAATGCGTAGGCTGCGTGTCATGTATAGAGTCAATAATGTCCATCATTCATTTAAATGTAAGTCATTCATTAATCTGGTCATGGACGAATCTTGATTTTACTGTTAATGTGAAGTCTGAAATTACAAATGTCATTGTGTCATAAACGACACCAAAGTAACTCACGCATCTTACATTTCAGGCCTTCATTGTCTCGTTCACATCTGACATGATCCCACGGCTGGTGTATCTGTACACGTATCACCCGGGAACTGAGATCACTATGGAAGGATACATCAACAACAGCCTCTCGGTCTTCAACATCTCAGAGTTCCGACCCGAGAACCGGCCAGAGGACGGAGAGAACCCCGAATGGTTTAACAGCCTTAATGTGACCACATGCAGGTCTGTCCGTCCTGTGCCGCACTTTATGTTTACGTCTTGTAAATGTAGAACAGATCTTTATAGTAATACGAACTGATATGTAATAAACTTTATGTGCATACCGTAGGTACCCTGATTACCGCTACCCACCGGGACATGAGAAACAGTACAAGCACACCATGCAGTTTTGGCACATTCTCGCTGCCAAAATGGCATTTATCATCATCATGGAGGTATGGGATATTCAACTTGTCTCTAAGTATAACTTGAAATATGTTCATTGTAATTTCGTAAAATTAAAGACAGTTTAATAGGTGGCTGTTTGTTAACCCTTGTGCATCAATTTTTTAAAACTCACACTAAATGTAAAAAATGTCCATGTCCAAAAACGGTCATAACAATATTATATATATCCATATTTTTTCACACTTTGAATAACATATTTTTTTCACTGGAGTTAGTTCTTATCATAGCTACCAAACATTCATTTGTTGAATTTAACCCTTTGAATACCAGTTTTATTTGCATGGTGACCCTGTTGTTTTTCATGAAAAAAAGGAATAATTCTAAATATTTTCTATATACTAAATGTGAAGCTGATTTTTTTTATTATTACAGTCTTGGATATTTTATTAATCAACAATAATTTTAATGCATTATTATTTTTTCAGCAATGTAAGATTTAAACAAAAACTCACACTTTTTATATATATATATATATATATTATGATTATATATTCAATTTTTTCAACTTTTACTTACTTTAATGTTTTAACCAGTTCCTTTCCAGATCATAACTACCAAAAATTCATTCATTTTCAACAGTTAAAAACTCGTAGTTTTAATGGAATTCAATGAGGACATTTTTGTCCAAATGGACATGAGTGTAACAATTGTATGTACCTAGTTTAAAAAACATTTATGAACGCAAAATATTAAAATTCCAATAAAAACACACACCCTTTGCAAAATGTATGATGTTTGCATAAACACAGCCAAAACGACAAAGAAAACAAAACTGAAATGGACAAAAATGTCCAAAATAGCGCACAAGGTTTAAGGCCTCACTTAGGCCCAATCCCAATTATATTTTCTACCCCTTCGCCTACCCCTCGCCCCTTCCCCTTGCCTCTTGAAACAAAGTGGCAAGGGGAAGGGCTACAAATTTTCCGCTAAGAAATGGGACACCACTACTACACTGTTATACGTCATCATATACGTCGTTGCTAGCTCGTCACGTCAGAGGACATGTGCCGATGCACCGGGTATATGACATAAAAATATATTTTCTAGTATCGTGCAATCAGTGCTGTCCGCTAGCAAACTTTAGCGATTTTTTTGCAAACGTTAAAAGAACACCACCGTAAATACTAACACAAGATTGAATGTAACATACATAAAAGGAAAAATTGTCATAAAAATCCTTATTAATGGCAAAAATTACTTACATTTATGGGTCTGCTTGCTCGAGTGAGCGGCCATGTTGGAAATTTCTCTTAGCCCTTTGTTTGAAGTGAGGTCCCGAAAAATCTTCGTTTGAAGGGCTATCTGGCCCTTCCCCTTACCCCTAGCCCTCCAACCAAAAGAGAATTGAGACACCACTACCCCTTCACGTGAACGCGCCAAACGGAGGGGTAGGGGAAAGTGTAGGGGTAAGGGGTAGAATTGGGATTGGGCCTTAATGTGAATGGGGTCCGTGTGACCCTTGTTTTTTTTTAGCATTGTCTTATTGTCTTATAAATTCTTTCTTGGGGTAACTAGGTCTGTTTATCTTTATTGTCATTACATACATTTCATTTATGTATAATCAAAAATGATTGTAAATGATTTCATTTGCTTGCAGCATGTGGTGTTTGTGGTGAAGTTCTTTGTGGCCTGGCTGATCCCTGACGTGCCGTCGGATGTGAAAGCTCGTATAAAGCGCGAGCGTTACCTGATTCAGGAGTATCTGCATGACTACGAGCTGGATAAACTCAAAGTCCAGCTCAGCCAGAACAGGCAGAACATTGAAGAGTGTACATGTCCCACCACAGCCGCCCCACCTGTGAAACTTGAGGTGTTTTCTGACTGTCTGACCTAACCAGACCTCTCTGAACCACAACACACTACAATCTCAAGGCCAATGAGAGAGGCCCGTGTTATAAAGCGCTCTGAAATCACCACGCTTGCTTTACCCCACTAGTCCATAATAAAGTTTACATCACGCAACGTCCAGACCGGATCACAGTACTTTCACACTGTGTTGACTCATCTGGCTGCTTGATTGATTTATATTCAGTCAGGTGACCTCCATAAGTCGACCCTTATGAAAGGGCCCCCTCTTAGAACCAAGTCTTCCCAATCGGGATTGTTAAATCTGAAGTTTTATAAATAAAATAGCCATGAAGTTAAAGCCAGATTTAAATGCACTGTAGACATATCTTAAGCCATATGACTTCAGCTGTAACTTGTTTTCTGAAAACGCGATCTATGCAGTCTCCTCAATCCTTGTTTTTGTTTGATTTCCGTGTCAACGTTCTCTGCTGGTGTGGCCATTTTCTCTTATATGACACTACAAAGATAAAGTGTGAGCTGTTTATATTTTCTGGTAAACACTGTGTCAAAGCCAGACAGCTAAGGGGTGAATCTCATGAAAGCATTTCTAGTGTCATAGTCTAAAATCAAAAGAACTAAAAAGGTAAGAAGTTCTATTTTGCATAAAGAAAATGAAGGCTGTTTGGGACTAAATGGTATTTTTGTAATGCATTTTGTTCCCTAAACTCAGATTAAAACGGTAGATTCTCATTACCATAATGCAAAAACAGTATATTCTCAATACCATAATGCAAAAACAAAGAAGAATAGCATTACCACAATGAAAAAAGAGTAGATTGTCATTACAGTAATTAAAACCGTGAATTATCATACCCGTATTGCAAAAACAGTATATTCTCAATACCATAATGCAAAAACAGAAGAATAGCATTACCACAATGAAAAGGAGTAGATTGTCATTACAGTAATTAAAAATGCTTTAGATTCTCATTACTTTAACCCCAAAAACTTGAATTCTCATAACCGTAATGCAAAAACAAAGAAGAATAGCATTACCACAATGAAAAGGAGTAGATTGTCATTACAGTAATTAAAAATGCTTTAGATTCTCATTACAGTAACCCCAAAAACGTGAATTCTCATAACCGTAATGCAAAAACAGTAGGACCTCATTACCATAACAGGACAACTTAAGGTTCACTATCATTATTCTCAGTTATCACCACAAAATGAAAGAATATCAATTCACATTAAAAACTAATATGTCCAATAGTTCGGAGTGAAATATAATCCGGACATGTTCTTGCTAGTTTTTGTGAGATTCATCAGTTTTTAGAGAATCGAATCAATCGTCTTTGAACACAGCTTCTGTATGAATATTTATTTGTTCTGAATGCCTTGCAACCAAAGCTAAAATGCCTTAAAACCTTCTTACATCTGCATGAATGTTCGACATTATTTAAAATAGATTAAGATATTAATATTCAACTAAAGTTTAATCTGTTTACTGCTTGTTTAGAATTCATGTACAAAGAAATGTAAATTATATAGATGAAGTTGTGAGGAGGAAAAGATTTTAAGTTATTACTGTACGTACTTTTAGTGAATTCTCTTTTGTGAGTTATATAAAAAACTGCCACGAAAAATTTAGCAGTATTATTTCATAGTGCAGCATTTCTGCTGATTCAGTGACAGACAACTTCCAATGCCATATTTGTTTTCTTGCTGGAAATATAATTCAAAATGAAGCTCTATACCAAATATGAGTACGTATACAGTACATATGCACACTACAAGTTAAACTTCTTATTTTACAGAGCTGATTGTTACAGGCAATCAACTCATTAAACCTTTAAAACAACCAATGAGAAATCTATATTTTCAAAGCCAAAGTGCTAATGCTTATAATGTGCCTTTGTTTCTCCGAAAATGAAGTCCAGGTGGAGTGTTCAATCATTTTACCTTCCTTTCCATTTCATTTGCTGTGTCGTCCTAGTGAGAGAAGGACAAAGCCACTGTGGCCATTTTTTCCTAGGTTTTTGCACAAAGCACTTGTTGTCTCATACAATCCTCAGTGTTATGCAGTTAAGTGAAAATGCAGTTGTATAAAATAATAAGTTTAGGCTGACTGTATATTTCCAGTTTGATCATGCCTTTGTCATTTCATTTGACATTGGCCTAAAGGGTTAACAAAATTAGCAATGAAAATTCAAATGAGGACCATAAAAAGTTAGGATCGGTTTGACGTGTAATAATAACGAGCGCTTCTATTTTGCTTTCATTTTTGACGTAAACGGTTTAATTGGAAATCATATTTTATCTGTATCCTAAATGTTTTTTTCCATCTCTGTGTAATATGAAGAATTTAATCATTGTTTTCTCATTTCAAGAACCGTTATTCATAGAAATGTATGCTGTCTGAATAGTTCACTATTGACATTGACAATCTGGAAGCTGTGCCGTGAGGTATAATAATCCATCCAAGGTCATGACCTTATTTCAAATAGATTTTGAAGTTCTGAAGATAAAGTGTTTGTGCCTTAACCTTATTTTATTTTATTCACTTTATTTTTTTAGAATTTCTGTCATTTTGATTCATTTAAATGATTTCATGTTTTTTTTAATCTGATTTTGACATTGGTTAGCATGGTTATCTAGGATGTGTATTTGAATTTGTGTGTGGGTTTTTCTGCATTGCTCTTATGTACTCGGAAATGTACTAAATTTTTCATTCTTTGTGCAATCCATTGTCACCCAAATAAACTATTAAATCCAGACGATTTAAATAGTCAATTTTCCCTTTAATTTGTAACGCTTTCTAACACGGTTTAATTTCATATGTGGAATGTTTTTTTTCATACAACCCATCAATACTGCAGGTTAACAGATGGTTAAAACACAAACCGGTGGTAAGCTTTTTGTTTTAAAACTGATATTTGCTCAATTGCTTCCTGTATTTACCTGATACCAAAGAATGTGCATTAGAGAGCTGAACCTCCACATAACCGAGACGAGAGCTTGCCAGAGATGGATGCTAACAAGACGATTGTAAGTAACAGAAGAAACCTTACACATCTTAATAAACATTAAATATGTAAATTTGTATGTTAGCAAAATAATAAGGGGATGCATCAATATTGAAACGTTTAGCTGATCGATTAGTGGTCAAACAAAGTATTCATAGATAGAGTATATTGCAGCTTTTTCTAAGTCTTCCGCCATATTGGAATGGTCAACGGCCAGTACAAGAGCTTTTTTCTAAAATGGACAAACCCAACCATTGGGTTAAATGAACACAGAAAATGTTAATATTTGACAGAAAAATGGGTTTAAACAACCCAGATTAGGTTGGGTTTGTCCCTTTTTGACCCAATGCTGGTTTTTAATAACTCTGTGTGTTTTTGAACTATTGAGTTATATACATAAACATATAAAGAACACAATGCAATACATTTTCATATGTGAAAATGACTTCTTAACTGTAGTCTCTTGATAATAAAATCCATTCTGTCTCCGATTCAATACAGGATGCTCCTTCAATGGTAAATGTTTTCTGCATCATAAATGACAAAGGCGATGAGGTCATGCGTTTTGTCCTGATCTGCCTGATGCCTGGATTCTTCGTGGTGGTCCTCACCGTGGGTCTTCCCCTCAACTGTCTGTCTTGTTGGCTGTTTTTCCGTCGGCTGCGTCCCTGGACCCGCAGTACGCTCTTCCTCTATAACTTGGCCCTGGCTGACATGTCCTGGTTATTGGCGTTACCCTTCCTTATCCAATACCACGTGGCGGGTATGCGATGGACTCTTGGCTCCACCTTTTGCCGGGTCGTACGACTTCTCTACCATAACTATTTCTACCTCAGCATATTCTTCGTGACCTGCCTAAGTTTTGATCGTTACCTGGCCATCGTCCACCCACTCCGTTCATCTGTCCTGTTGAGCCGTCAGCGAGCTCTCGTGGTGAGTTTGGCTGTCTGGGTGATCATAGCTTTGATGAGTTACCCTGTAGCATACATGAGCACCACGGCACCTTGCCTTCACCACAACTGGACGGTCTGTAACCTTTACGTACTGCTGGCAGACACAAAGATAAGTCTGCCTTACTCGATATGCTGTTCTTGTCTGGGCTTCCTCCTACCTTTCTGTGCTCTCAGCTATTTCTACCTGAAGAGCGTCTACCGCCTGCGCAGACTCAGCGACCCCCGACTGCAGGCGCTTGCCATTGATCTGGCTGGAGCTATGGTGTTTTTTGGAGTGTTTTACTTACCTTACCACCTAAGCAGGAATGCCGCTGTGGTCATGAGAGCGCTGAAAATCAACAATCCCTCAGCCTGGTATCCCGCAGATCTGTTATTTACCGTAGATATGTGTATTTGTAGTCTAAGTTCATGCATCAATCCTCTCCTTAGCTTTTTAATGGGGGGAACTTTCAGACAGGGGCTCCAGGAGGTTTTTTCAGAGATCTGGAGACTGAGACCCAGAGTGAGACCTGAGGGGACCGGTGAGAGGAAATTAGGGGATACTACACACTAGAAAAAGATCTGATGAAACATTTGGTAGGAATATGTTATTTTCACAGTGCATAAACAATCATTGTCAAAAACTGCCTCCTTGCCTTTCATGATTGACTACAGTAAGCTTTATAATTTTGTTTAAACAGAGATGGGGATCGAGAGGAAAAAGTTATAGATTTCAGCTTTTGTTTATTCACAAAAAAATTGAGATTAACGCTTTTGTTTTTTTTGTTTTTTTGTTTTTGTTTATTAAACAAGCTAAAAATTGTATTAAGCCAAAAAAGAGAGTCTACAGTTAATGTTGAAATGTTTACACTGTTTGCAGTATAAAATATGACTCTATTAGCATCATTGTAGTACTTAAAGGAATAGTTCACCCTTTGTTCTGCTGAACCCAAAAGAAGATATTTGGAGGAATGTCAGTAACCAAACAGATCGCAACCCTTATTTACTATGGGAGTCAATAGGGGATAGTAGTATATATGCGGGTCATAGTGTCAAAATGATTGACAGGTATGATTGATGGGGTCATTGACCTTTGCGGAGGGGGGGTTGGGGGTGTTGAATTACTTCCGGACCACCCACGTTGCGAGGGGGCCTCCCCCTTTGCGTTAACCTTTGACCGTATCCGCCCCCTTAGTGTGGTACCGCCCACGTCGCGGTGAACTTTTGCCCTTTGGCAGTATCTGTCCACGTTGTGAGTGATTGTCCACGTCTCAAGTTGAACTTTTGTCCCGTATGTTTACCGAACATTTTTCTCCCTTTTCCGGCGATCATGTTTGGACATGTTTTTGGACATGTTTTTATGAGGTTGACACGTATCTTATGCGTGAATAAATAAAGCAACGAGTGATTAAATAAAGAAATGATTAATTAAATACATGAATAAAGCAACGAATAAGTAAATAAAGCGGCAAATAAATAAATAAAGAATTGGTTATATAAGTGATTAAATAAATAATGAATAAGTAAATACATGAATAAAGCAACGAATAAGTAAGTAAATAAACGAATGAATAAGTAACGCATTCAATATATATATATATATATATATAGTAGATGTGATAAAGCTGTGGTAAAACTTACGTTGGAATAAAGACCGCATTCCTGACATTATACAGAGAAACCTCTTGTTTCAGACAGCTCTGTCCCCACATGACAGCTGTAAATCACATGAAGCAATGCATGACGAATCGAGCTGTGGGGCTCCTGTGTGTTGCTAGAGTGTCCAATGCAATCTATATAGGGTTAATGACAAACTATAATCTCGCTATATCTCTAACTAATCAGAAAACAACTTTCCACTAGCATTCTAAACATATCCGCTTTATTCATCATTACCTGTTTTGTTTAAAACTTAAACCATTCTCACACGTGTCTAATTGTACAGGGGCATCCATGAAAATGGCTTGACCAAATAAATGTTTGTATG
>NW_026634172.1:43028-124660 GCF_024868665.1 Triplophysa rosa
GTTTAGAATGCTAGTGGAAAGTTGTTTTCTGATTAGTTAGAGATATAGCGAGATTATAGTTTGTCATTAACCCTATATAGATTGCATTGGACACTCTAGCAACACACAGGAGCCCCACAGCTCGATTCGTCATGCATTGCTTCATGTGATTTACAGCTGTCATGTGGGGACAGAGCTGTCTGAAACAAGAGGTTTCTCTGTATAATGTCAGGAATGCGGTCTTTATTCCAACGTAAGTTTTACCACAGCTTTATCACATCTACTATATATATATATATATATATATTGAATGCGTTACTTATTCATTCGTTTATTTACTTACTTATTCGTTGCTTTATTCATGTATTTACTTATTCATTATTTATTTAATCACTTATATAACCAATTCTTTATTTATTTATTTGCCGCTTTATTTACTTATTCGTTGCTTTATTCATGTATTTAATTAATCATTTCTTTATTTAATCACTCGTTGCTTTATTTATTCACGCATAAGATACGTGTCAACCTCATAAAAACATGTCCAAAAACATGTCCAAACATGATCGCCGGAAAAGGGAGAAAAATGTTCGGTAAACATACGGGACAAAAGTTCAACTTGAGACGTGGACAATCACTCACAACGTGGACAGATACTGCCAAAGGGCAAAAGTTCACCGCGACGTGGGCGGTACCACACTAAGGGGGCGGATACGGTCAAAGGTTAACGCAAAGGGGGAGGCCCCCTCGCAACGTGGGTGGTCCGGAAGTAATTCAACACCCCCAACCCCCCCTCCGCAAAGGTCAATGACCCCATCAATCATACCTGTCAATCATTTTGACACTATGACCCGCATATATACTACTGGGGATGTAATCAAACAATGACGTTAACAGATTTGAGGCATAGATATGTAAGGATGAAGCAAAGACTCGGCACTGAAACGATCGCTACTGTTTCAGCTCTGATTCTGAAACACCAGCACACTCTGTTCACACTTCGAATGAGGCAACTATGTCTACATCTACAGTATATCTAACCAACGGTCCCAGCTCACGCAATTGAATGGAGGCGGAGACTAATTTGCATATCTACGAATCTGCCTACATTTACATACATTTAGGTGAAGAGTGTCATTCAAGTCATTTTAAGGCATGAAGAAATTACTGTCACATGAAAAAACTTTTACATATGCTATTTTAATGCAGTGATATTCGATATCGTGTTATGGCAATAGCAACATGTTCTCAATATTATTGTGGTCACATGACTGTATGAAACCATAGATCTTCTGGGCCTAACATAGAGAATGTTAGAAAAAATAATAGATGTTAGTTTTCTCAAGGTCCATCTGGTGCAATTTTTTATTTTATAAAAAGGATTTTTAGGTCAATTGACCCATCTCATAATAACTCATACTTCTGAGCAGCAGTTATGATTAGAGGGTAAAGAAAAGTGGATGCTTATGGCACGTTTCCAAGTCATCGTTTGTCATGTTAAATATTGCAATAAACATACTGTGGACTTTATGACGAGGTATTTTCGTACATTGAGATTTTGATTGTTACATCCCTAGTTTTAAGTGATAAACTTATGGAATGCAGTGCACTTTAATTTAGGCCCATTTAAATTTCTATTTTAAATTTCTATGAAATAAAATTCTATTAAATTCACTTACATTATGCCTATGCATCATAAAGTAGGTAGGCCTACATAAGTTGAACAAACTTTTTAGTTAAAAAGGTAAAAAAAAAGTTAATGTGAATTGTGTGGATCACACGACCTTGTCAACTGCAATTTATACTGGGCAAAATTTTAATTGTTTTTATTGTATTATTGATATTTGGGCTTCAATGGTCTAAATCTTATTTACACAACGCGGAACTAAAACAAACTCATCCACACAATCGATGCAATTAGTGTCATTGCAGATGAGTTTAAGAAAATAAGGGTTTTGTTTTGTGACATCTACATTTAAAGATGTTGTTAAAAAATGAACATTTGCATTGTTGTCTCTTCACAAATGCCGCGTCACTTCCTCGCGGAGCTTTGCTCCCTGATGACGCCGTTCATGTTGTGGAGGGGGCTCTGGGTCAGGGTCATGATAAGGGAGTTCGGGAGGAAGAGGGAGCCCAGAGCCATGTTGTGTAGAATGGAGCATGCCATGATCAGGGCTGGATTGGCCATCGGGCATACCGGGCATTTTCCCGGTGGGCCGATGTACTTTTTGGGCCGAAATGGATGCAGTGGCCAGAGAGACGGACGGATTAGAAGCGCGAATCGGAACGCGAACGCAACGCAATTGCGAATCGCACATGTATGCAGGAAAGGCAATGACAGCAGCACAACATACCACTCGCACCCCCCCCAACTACCCCCTCCCCGTCGACAAAAATGGTGGAGGGCCGCAGCTGGTCAAAAATGCCAGGGCCAAATTAACGTCTCAGTCCAGCCCTGGCCATGATGATCTGGGAGACTTTCTTGGGTTCATATAAAAATCTGCCGCCCGAAACATTGCCATCTCCACTTGAAGAGGCCAGTGCTCTGTTAACTACAGATCGCGCACGACCGAGGGCATCATTGTAGCGCACTCTGAGGGTTTTGGAATGGAGTTAGGAGCCAAAGTCTGAGGGGGTAACCACTGTCACCTGTTAACAGTATGACAGAATAATTGTACAGTAATCTCAAACTTTGAAAACAGACCATTATAGTTTTAATTTACCAAGAAGCCAGCCATCGCGTCAGCAAGTCTATTCCCAACACTGCTGTGCGCTAAAATAAATGAGTCATGTGTTGAACCAGGCCATCGTGCCATAACATTTGTCAGAATCATGTTGGGCTCACATATAACTTGCACATTTAAAGAATGCACATGCTTTCGATTCACGTAAATGAATTCGTTTTCATGTGGAGCCCTTATAGCAATATGAGTCAATTACTCCGATTACATTTGGAAAACGCGGACATTGTTGCAAATTGCCTTTTGGTGTTGGCCTGTTCTCCAGCAGTGTATGGAAACTTTATGTATCGACTCATCATTTTATTTATCCCGTTTAAAACAGCAGGCATTAAGGAGCTCAGCGACGGCTGTGAAATCCCAGACCTACGACAAATTAATAGTGTTATACAATTCCAGAATAGGCTTTGCGCGGGAAAGAAAAATACACCATGATAATTCCCGCTGGTAACTCCCGGTTGCCAGAAAACCTAAAACTGAAAGGACTTGGGTTGGTACCGGGATGGCGCGTTTCCGTGATTGTCCTTTGTAATGTTGGGCCCAGTTCAGCACACAGATCCAAGAGCATGGCTCTATGAACTTGAATCGGCTTATCAGTCATCATCGTTGGATCTCCATGGTCCCCGACCACTCTTTCCCTCCATCCTAAGACTTTCATTTGCATAATCCTCTAGTGCCAGCGCATCCATCATGTTGTACATGCGCAAGTGTCACCATATTTATATGCTTGCACCTATCAGATTAAATTCCTTACACCTTGTCATAACAATCAGACAATCCATGGTAAACCCTACCCCAACCCTGAGATCAATAAAAAATGAAAGTTCCATTTATTGACTCTTACGCTTTATTTTTTATTATAATTATTTTCAATTATTGTTAACCTTTAAAATGCGGTTTTTTGTGGTTTGTGGTAACAGTGATTTTTGAGAAACATGTCAAGTTAAATATTTTTAATTTCCTTCATCTGCCTCCAGTTCCTCCGCTCACCATCCGTGTCGCCTTCCAAAACGGAGAATTCTACCTCCGAAATTTTCCAACAACATCGCTGGCATCATTTCCAGGGCTCTTAACCTTGAGTCCAGGTGAAAAGGTTTTAACGTATTATCACCACATTAGCATAGCCCATATGCCTTAATTGACACTGAAAGCGGATACATTTGTGAAAACGTTCTGGGAAAACGCACGTAGAAATAATAATAAAACAATCACATATGAACAATTTTAAATGCGATCTATTCAGGGCTTGTGTTTTTCTGTCCTAGAGCGCCCACACGTGGTCAGATTGAGGCAATTGTTTAGCGTGGTCATGTAATGAACTATCTTTAACTGAATCGAAAAGCAACTTAATCAAACAGTTCATATTGTATTTATAGAACTATTGTATCTATTGTTTCATTGAGCCGAAGAGGTCGTAAACGATTGTTTAAATGAAAGTTGTTTGAAGCCTAGCCCACGTCATAAAGTCATTAAATGAAAATTATATGGGAAACGTATTTAACTGCCACATATTTTTGCCAATGGATCTTTGTTTGCTGATAGCTATCAATGCATGTCCTTTTAGCAGTTCATGAGTGATTGATGGGAGCGCGCAGGTGTGGAACGCGCAGCTCCCTCACTGTGTGCGGGTTCACGGAACAGCTGGACTGACGCGCGCGTTCCCTGTCCACGGTACTGAAAGATCTCCGGCATCTAGCGTAGGCTTCCACCTCTCCAAATTTCTTTCCACCGTCTCTTTCTTTGCATTACCTGCCTATTTTCTTGTTTTCCGGCCTTTTAAATAGATGAATTTTAAGGAAGTGCCTTTTCCTCGTCCCGTTTATTGGTAAAATTATTCCGACAAAATGGAAAAGGGAGGAATTCCAGAGGTCGAAGGAAAAGGATATTTACAGGATATTTCAGTGACTGGAAAACAAGATTTTATTTGACGGAATTTTGGGGGCTTTTAAAGGTCGAACATTAAGGATTAAAAGCGAAACACCGTTTTTTATTTGGTCAAAGAAACACCGCCCGGGTCTCCATACTTAAGGAATATGATGAAACACCTTATAGCCATTTCAAATTAAATATTATTATTATTATTATCAAGTGGAATATCATCTTTGGAGATGGAAACGATGAAGGATCGAGTTTTGGCCCCCGGTAAGGAGAGACTGAGGAATCTGGCGGGGAAAACCCTTGGACACATGCACAGGTATCCGTCAGTTCCATTTACAAAATCCCGATTGATAAAAATTTCAAATTTTGCGCTATTTAAATCGATATTTGATAGTTTCTTCCAATATTTCGATGTAAATGTTTAATATAATGGTTTCATGAAATCCACATTATGGTTTTCTCGTATATAACCCATGATTCATAAAAAATCATAATTGTGGTGGTGTCTTTGCATCTTTTAAAGAATTTTTCGTTAGTATAATGTACATAAGAAATAAATGTGTGTCGTAAAGATCGTGATGTGATTATGTGTAGATCTGGAGATGAAAGAATTCCTCCGAGGATTCATCCTCTGCCCACAGCGGTAAATTAATAATTCATGAAAAGAAAGTCGTGACACCACAAGCTGAAAATATATCGCTATAATTTAATAATAATAATATAGAATAAAAATAATATTTTTTTTATTTTTTATTGTCTGCCCTGAATCAAATGAAAAAAAAAACATTTAGGCTATATATCTCACAAGGCTATATTTACAAGTTACAATTTACTGACGCACATATACTGACACATTTATTTTCACAGCTTTTTTCGTTCAGTCTTATTTGAAATAATTAGGTAATTCTTTTACATTCTTTGCGTTGTATGAAAACAATACATTTACATGCAGATCATGTGTTATACATGCATTCCTATTAGCTACATATTACATTTTGCGTCAAAGATTGTGAAGCACCTATAGAGGAGTGGATGTTTAACATCACAGTAAAAAAATAAAAAAATAAATGTCATGTGATATACGCAGCAGGCCATCTATTTCTCACAACGTGTAAAGAAATAAACGCAATAAAGCATGCATTTCAATTTTATTTATATTATTTACTTGTTAATATTAGTCTTCAATAAACACAAAATAGAAAAAAAAATGTTATAGCTTGTACTCTATCGAGATATGTCCATGTCTGCGTTATCTTTTATAGCCTAAATACGTCGACGAGGATGTAAGAGACATAAATGCTGCAATGCGGTGCAAATAAGTCAGTTTTCAAAGTCGTGATCAGACAGTTCAGAACAGAGATAACGGGAGATGCTGATGCTGGACAGAAACTCAACCAGCGCTTTCGGTTATATTATTGAGAAAATAATCAGTTTTTAAAAAAAAAGATCTACACAAAGAGACAAATAAAGCATGTATACAGTTTTAATCAAGCAAACAAATCCCACGTCTAATTTCAAAAAGCAAATTGTAGGCTATTTGGTAACAAAGCCTATTATGTGCCAGCCTAATAAAACTTGTTTGTTCTCTCTCTCTCTCTCTCTCTCTCTCTCTCTCTCTCTCTCTCTCTCTCTCTCTCTCTCTCTCTCTCTCTCTCTCTCTCTCTCTCTATATTCTTCTAACTTTTGATTTTCATAACCATACACGTTACAAAATGGAACGGTAATTTTCAAAGGGTGATGGAAAGAAAGCAGAAGACGGGTGATGTTATCGAGCTGACGGAAGATGGGCGGCCCACACAGATAACGGAGAAGAAAGCGCCGCTGTGCGACTGCACGTGCTTCGGTCTCCCGCGCCGGTACATCATCGCCATCATGAGCGGCCTCGGCTTCTGCATCTCATTCGGCATCCGCTGTAACCTCGGAGTCGCTATCGTGGATATGGTCAACAACCGCACCATTCACATTGGTGGCAAGATCATAGTCAAAGAGGTGAGCGAGGGGCAGATTACCTGCAGAAACCCCTCCTCTTCATGTGAATGCCCCTCCCTCAGTCGCATCATCAACATCACGATCTGATTCCTTTAGTTCATGATTTAAACGATTCAAATGTTTAAACTAGAAATAAAAATGCGTTCATTCACATGCTTTTGATGTTTAAATGAAGATAGCTAATATATGTGTTCTTGTATGCGTATTTTCTAAGAAAGCTAAATTTAACTGGGACCCTGAGACGGTGGGAATGATCCACGGATCGTTTTTCTGGGGTTATATAGTGACACAGATCCCAGGAGGATATATATCCTCACGGCTGGCGGCCAACAGGTAATTTACATTACGCAATAAAACAAAATGTTGATTTCTTTATTTCTTTCTTTCTTTCTTTATTTATTTATACTAACAAATATCCTAATAATACATTTTTATTTATTTTAAATATTTATGGGGTATTTCTCACTTTTTACACTCTATAATAACATGATAACCATAAATTGTTCTATCCATCTACTATTTTTCTTAACATATTGCTAAGGCAACCTTAAAAAATATAGTTAACAAAGGAGCATACAAAAAAAGAATGTGTGAAACACGTGCAGTCTGCGCGTTAATGAGGTCTCCAGAGGAAAGCATGTCTGCTCTTCTGTATTCAGGGTTCATGGCAACCAAATAAAGCACACACGTGATATAAGATATGGCCTTCAAAAACATTTTATTTTGCCGTTGAGTAGCCTATACAAACGTTTTGTCTGTAAGATAAAAGAATGTGTTACACATTCCCGAAAATCAGAGAAATATCGAACACATGTTATGGTAATTACTTTAATTTTAAGACAATTAGATTGATGTTAGAAAGTTCATGTTAATGATGACACACCACGTGAAATAAAACATAAAACGAAATAAGTAAAAGCGTGTTTTCCCACTATGATTTGTGGAAAATAGGCCGCAATGTATTTTTTTCTATTTTAAAGAGAGATGGTATTCGTAAGTAAATGAGGTTTGTCTTTATTTTAATTCGAGGGTGTTTGGTCTTGCCATTCTGCTCACATCAATGCTCAACATGTTCATCCCATCTGCTGCGCGCGTGCACTACGGCTGCGTCATCTTTGTGAGGATACTGCAGGGTCTTGTCGAGGTACGACTTCTTTCCTTTGAAGACTGTTTTAACCAAAAATGAATGATATCTGTCATTACTCTGTCCTTTCAAAACTGCATAATAATTTTAGCTTCATGGACTAGAAAAGTACAAAATATAATGCATTGTTCATGGACTTATACATTGTGGGGACATACAGTACGTCATTTATTCGGAACAAACTTTTTTATTTTATCCTAACCCGAATTTGCATGTTTATATCATTTTCAAAATGCATTCATATGCTTATAAATCCACATTACAATTAGATTTAAGCATTAGGATGCTGGGTGGGTGACAGGTTCAGGTTTCCAATCCTACTGTAAAACAGGCAAACAGACAGACAGGCTCTGTTAAACCAGCTCCCTTAGAACCCTGCACTGACAGATCCAGAGAATAAACATGCCGATGAAAAGCTTCCCTCCTGACATCATCTCATACTCAAACAACACTCAAAGGATGAACACTGAAATAACATAGCAGCTGTCTGCCTTTACCTGTGTGATGGTCGTCTGCTATTCGGTGCGATTGTTTAGTTTCCTATGAGTGTTTACTGTAGATGAATCAAAGCCCATTTGAGGTTTTATTGTAACCAAAGCAGCCTGTGTTGTGTTTATTGACATTAGATATGCTGTCCTTTGCAGCATCGTGCAATTTGTGTCTATAAGGGACCGATTGTGTGACAATTAGCTGCTAATGAAGATTTAATGGGCGACATTAGTGTGTTTGTGGGTGAATCAGATTTGGTTTGCTCGACTTTGCATGGATCATTAATCCTTACTTGAAAAGCAATTGTATGTGTTAGTGTTCATTTGTTTAAAGCACTCGGGTCGCTTTTTGTCTGTGTTCATGACCCCCATGAAAGCTATTTTGTATGCTTTCTTTCCTTAAACAGCATTGTGGTATTCTCCAGCAAAAACAATTGCATGATTAATTATGAATGACATTTATAAAATGAATCAAAGTAATTTAATAAGAACATATTTAATAGCATTTAAAAAATAGTAATTGTACAACATTTGGGTTACAAAGAGTTTTTCATGTCTCTCTGTGTTCAGGGTGTGACCTACCCAGCATGCCATGGGATTTGGAGCAAGTGGGCTCCACCCATGGAGAGAAGTCGCTTAGCAACCACCTCTTTTTGTGGTAAATACATTTCACCCAGTGATAGTCTACATACACATATCAGAATGATCATGATAGCATCTATAAAACCTTTGAAAACGTCATGTTTCAGGTTCATATGCTGGCGCTGTGATCGCTATGCCACTGGCTGGAATATTAGTGCAGTACTCAGGCTGGTCTTCTGTCTTCTATTTATATGGTGGGATTATAATCTTGACTGTGGACTCATTACATGTTTATGTATAGTAGAACATATGTATCTGATGTTGGATGATGATAAACATTCAGTCATCATTCAATCAACCTAATGTATGTGACTTTCTTCTACAAAGACATTTTAAAGAACATCCATGGCCAATTCTTACAATCAATCCTTTGACTTTTCTTCTCAGTGCTTAGACGTCTAGGTTGGGTTGAATTATTCTTTGACTCTCTGGTGGGTTACAGGGAGTTTTGGGATGGTCTGGTACATGTTTTGGATTCTTGTGTCCTACGAGAGCCCAGCAGATCACCCCACCATTACAGATGAAGAGAGAACCTACATAGAGGAGAGTATTGGAGAAAGTGCCAATCTGCTTGGGGCGGCTGAGGTACGTTCTCCAATGTAGTTTCTGCTTGTAAATCTGCTTTTTAAGTCTGACGTCACGCACCACTGCTTCTGGACTCTATCAGATGCCATAGACAAGCATCAAAAAATGATAATATACACTAATGGCTTGCTGTAAAATATCAAAAAACACCATCCCTAACTTTCGTCTCAATAACGAAATCCCAGATGTCCAGACAGTGGTTCTTTTTTTATATTTATGTCGGAGATTCCGTTAGACAGTGAGTTCATCAAAGTTAACTGTAAATGTGTGATTTGAATTAAATTGTTCATAAATGGCTGTATAAATAGTCGCCTCAATCGAAACCATTGGAGGCTTTGACCAAGGAAACAGTATTCCTTACGTCCCGACTACTTCCAGTAATGGGCTGATTGTTAATGACCAACAAATCTCTGGGAGATGAGCTCTGTTTTGAGTGTTCTGTTTGTTGGTCAAAAATGTCCATTTCATATACCACACTCAAACAATGTGTAACGTTTTTTTTTACAGAAATTCAAGACACCCTGGAGGAAGTTCTTTTCCTCTATGCCGGTCTATGCAATCATTGTGGCCAATTTCTGCAGAAGCTGGACCTTCTACCTGCTGCTCATCAGTCAACCGGCGTACTTTGAGGAAGTGTTTGGCTTTGAAATCAGTAAGGTTAGAGAACAACTATTGTATATATATATACATATATGTGTTTTTACATTGTAATTTACATGTAAAACATCTGCATATAATTACACTTTTGACCCTAAACCTACCCAGAACAACATGTACAGTATATTTTTCTTTTGTAAAGTCTCATGCACAATTTTCTGGACAGGCTTCACTTTGAATCATTACTCTGTTTTATATTTGACCTCTCATTCACTGCTGTCACTATGGATTGAGTCGCCCATATTGGATTGTGTTTCTCATGTTGGACATTCAGAAATGTCTGCTCATACCGGTGTACATAAATAAAGCCTGACATTGTTATTGATCTTTGGCCTCTAAGCAAAAAGAGTAATAAATCCTGCAGGTCTGACAGGTGTAATTGAACCAATGCTTTGATACTGCTGCTCATAACTGTCTCATGCATGCAGCAGGAGAGATTTTAGTTGGAAGGTGTTTTGGGATTATCGGGATTTATCGGACATACTCTGAATTTTTTAACTTGTTCTAAGATACATATTTTTGTATGTATGATGCCCATTAATAGATGTAAGTGGTTTGCAATGCTTGCTTTAAAAATAGCCTGTGTTTCCAGACATTGGTGCAAATTGTCAATATGTTGTCACCTTTATGTCTTTCCGAGCTTGTGTGATTTTTTGTGTGAATTTTTGAGAAGACCCTTCAGATCTTCGGTTAATCTCCAAAAAATATATCACAATGAAGTAGTCAATGGCAACTTTTTACTTATCATTTTTTTTTGTAGATCCTCTGATATTTTTGAGTGTTTCAAACTAAATTGAAGCTATTCTTCCCATACAATGTTCCCCACCTGCTACAGTGTTCATATATTAACTATATATAGCCTAAAGTGATGGATTTGGTCATAAGACATGGGAAAATAACTGTATATTCAATAGGGTTGAATAAATAACACCAGAATTACCATTTTTTGACGAGCAACTTCTCTGGGAAAACCTTGGATGGTGAAGTACTTCTTATTGTAAGATCTGGTTGTGATTTGTGTTTGTGTGCGGTCAGGTCGGAATGGTCTCTGCTCTGCCCCATCTTGTCATGACCATCATAGTGCCGATCGGCGGTCAGCTTGCTGACTTCCTGCGCAGTAAAAATATCATGTCCACCACCAACGTCAGGAAAATGATGAACTGTGGAGGTGAGATAGTGATTGTTTTTAATTGTTTTTAACTCACACAATTCCTTTTTATTGAATTGAAAATGCTTTTTTTTCAACATTTTGTTTGTAGGGTTTGGAATGGAGGCCACTCTTCTGTTGGTGGTGGGTTTCTCTCACAGTAAAGGTGTGGCCATCTCATTTCTGGTGCTAGCAGTTGGATTTAGCGGCTTTGCTATTTCAGGTGAGTGTTAAAAAACATAGTATGTGAGAATATGTCAACCTAGAAACATGTTTGTATGCATTACCAAGCATAGTCCTGCACCTGAGTACTACAGTAAGTTTGATAACCACCACAGTAATGCAAGAATACAGATTAAATATGTACAATGTTACAACAATGCATGCATGTAACATGACCAAGCAATGAGGTTTTTATCTGCAGTAGACAAACTACAGGGTGTAGTGTGTAAAAAATGTTTTCTTTTTTCTTTCAGGATTCAATGTCAACCACCTAGACATTGCGCCAAGGTATGCCAGCATACTGATGGGTATTTCTAACGGGGTGGGCACACTCTCTGGTATGGTCTGCCCTCTCATTGTTGGCGCCATGACGAAAAACAAGGTGAGCTGACATGAATTTATCCTCATTTTTATTAGCAAGTGTGTTTATTAGCAAGTGTTGTTGACACTGGCTATGTTTCAAATAACATACAACCATACCACTCATACAATTTCTATGCTGTACACTGTAAACGCTATGCTAATTTTCTTTATGCATGGGTATACTGCGCTCCAGCATGTGAAGTGGAGCATAATGGTCGTCCATCTTTGTTTCCAAGATGGTACATGGATGTTCACAATGTGATGTGATAGCCGTGTTGCATACTACTCTTAGAAACATTTATTGATGCATAGTGCATACTTTTTAACATACTATTACATAGAAAGTATACAGCTAATACAACATCTAGGCAGAATGCGCTAAGCAGCGCACTGGTATTTGATTCGTAGTATAGCCACTAAGACAATCGAATGCTCAATATTTGTCCACTGTTGTTTGCTAGACTAGAAAAGATCAAAGACTGTATTCTCAAGTTTTCCATTTTGGCCATCAGTCACGAGAAGAGTGGCAGAACGTCTTCCTGATCGCCGCGCTGGTGCATTACGGGGGAGTCGTGTTCTATGGGATCTTCGCTTCAGGCGAGAAGCAGCCGTGGGCAGATCCGGAGGAGACCAGCGAGGAGAAGTGTGGCTTTATCGATGAAGACGAGTTAGCGGAGGAGACTGGTGACATCACACTGAGCCATGCTCCATTCGGGGCCCAGAGCGGTCTTGGGGGCCCCGCCAAAACATATGGGGCCACGACGCAGCTGAACGGGGGATGGGCCAAAGGCTGGGAGAAAACTGAGGAATATGTCCAAGAGGAAGCGGGACAGGCGTATAGAAGAGACGGGTACTCGTAGATAATTCAATCAGAGAGTCTTAGTCCAAACCAATTTAGAAAACATTTTTGGGGAGGGAGAATACACGAGAAAGTACATAATGTATTCAGAGAGCAAATTTATCATTAGAAAATACTGATTATAAAGTCATATTATAGGAATATAGAAGAAATATATATGACTAAATCAATTTAAAGACTTGAGTAGGTAGATGTTTATTTAAACAAAAATATTTATGTTCAGATATTACTACAGCATTTAATTAACAGACAATATTTACTGTAATAGCACAGACATATCTTAACTCAAAGCACAGGTTTTTGGTTCAGTTAGGTGTCGTCCACTGTGTGCTTTAGTAGATGAGTAGTTGTTGAGTTTAATAGATCTGAAGCAGATTAGAGTAGGTTAATCCGTAGTTTTGTTCAAAAGAAACAACCGTTTCACGTGGACGATTTTTTTCTCCTCTGGTTTACAGAGCCCTTGGAAAATATGCAAAATTTTGGGTTTTTTAACTATTTTATATAGTATAACCTCAAAACTACAAAGACTGCTGGTTATCATTATGTACGTGTACTATATTACACATTATAAACTGGTCCCTTTATTTGGGATTTAGATGTAGAAGATAGAGCAAAATAGACATTAAACAAGAAAGAATCTAGCACAATCTTACAAAGCGTATAATCACTGAATATGTGTATTAACGTGCATAAAGTAAAATGTATTGAAGAACCTTTAAATGTCCTAAAAGTACACTTGAGAACAATCTTGTTCAAATCTTGAATAAATCGTGGCACAAAACACAAAACATATTTAGTTCAGCTAACCATCAAACCATTCAAATGTGTGAAACGTCATTGCTTGGCTATACAGTCTTGTATTTTCAGTGGTATTAAGCTGGTCTTCATTAAAAAAAATTTCATTCTAGATATTTTCTGATATACTTTGATGCACTGACACGTTAGTAGGAAAAAAATATCTTTAGTATGTGTTTTACATGGATTTACTGTTTCTGTGAGACTGTGCCGCTGGGTTAGTGATATCTGTGCTTACTGTTCTTATCGGGCCATATTTACTGTATCATAGAAACTGTTATAAAAGTGAAGCTGTCCATCTGCAAGATATATTGTGATGTCAAAAGGTGGCATTTCATATGTAAGGTCAAAAAAATCCTATGTGGGGATTTGCTGATCACAGCAATGTATTTAACTGTTGCCATGCAAAGCAAAAAAAAGTTAGTAAGCTTTAATATGTGAATATCATAAAAACCTGTCTGGGTTAAATGTTACTGCAAATAACTAAATAACAAAGCTTACAATAATAAATATCATTATGTAAAAAAGTGTTAGGGTTTTTGGATTATTATGATTTTAGGATGGGAAATATGACCTGAATATTTTTATGCAGGATTCGCAGTGATACTGATCTATTCCTGACACAACTAATGTTGTTTTCAGTTTAACAGCACTAAAATGAAAACACATTTATTAAGAACACATACTGCAATAATTTATTGGTTACATCATGCATTTTGATATATTTATCTAAATCTACACATGAATTGTGTCTAGCGGTTTACAGAGTCATTTTAATGGACGGGGAATTCTTATTGAAACATCACAATCAGCTTAAAGTTGTTATGTTTGTTGTTCATGGTTGAAGATTCATGGACATTGTCAAATGTTGGAATCTGAGCCATGCTTTACGTTTCGAAACTCACCTAGATGTCTAGATGTTTTTTAAATTTGTGTATTGTGTGATGAACATCACAAACCTAAAGGTCTTTTCATGGCCTCTTGCCTGAGACTGAAGTGCACAAGTGATTGTTATATTCTATTGTTGTGTCAAACAGAGCGATTTGTTGATGTCAAAAAAGTGTTATACTGTATGAATTGCTTATTGTCATTTTATATACAATTATTCAAATCAAGACATTATTGTGTCTTAACTTTCATTTTTGAGACAGGTGTGAGACAGGACAATTTTCTGGTATTGAAAAGATAAGAGTTGATGTTCCTTATAGAGCGTGATGTTTATTTTTGCATGATATAGTCATTAAAAATATCTTGGGCATTGATTTCAAATCGTGTCTGTTGTCTCTTGTGGACATTCCTGAAACGTCTTTCTTCTGGGAACATCCAGTTCTCTTTATAATGTTTTTGGCTTTGCTTGTGATTTCCCTTTTAAAGCTTGACACTTTGAAATCTTTCTTTCTTTCTTTCTTTCTTTCTTTCTTTCTTTCTTTCTTTCTTTCTTTCTTTCTTTCTTTCTTTCTTTCTTTCTTTCTTTCTTTCTTTCTTTCTTTCTTTCTTTCTTTCTTTCTTTCTTTCTTTCTTTCTTTCTTTCTTTCTTTCTTTCTTTAAATGGTGATATTATAGAGGAGAAGGTGAAAATCTCAAAGAAGTGGACCACTTGATTTCGAAATGACTTGGCTTCTTTAAACAATCAAAAGCCATTTTCTTCATTCATCAAAGACTCCTCAGAGCTTTCTCTGATCTGCAGGCACCTTAATATGTGGTCCGAGTCAATACATTTGACTCATTACATTAGTAGAACAGTTAAATGGGTTAAATGACTTTGTGCAGTGGACAAATTACCACTAGAAGATAAAATGGTAATGAATCTCTAATCAATACACTTTAACACTGTTACAACAGACTGTTGACCACACTGCTTTCTCAGACATGAGAGCATGGAGTTGAAATCAAGACCCTCCAAAAGCCAGATCAGACCCTGATCTAAAATATGTTTGAAAGAAAATGCAGACTTTATTGGAACATTCATTTCAGCATTCAGTGTAAGTTTGTAAATGTTGGTGAATCATTTCTAATGGTAAGGATAGTGTTGACCAAAGGTTTAAGAAATATTCTCCATGTGCATGTTTGAAACAGATCATCGTGTCTCATCTGAGACCATAAACTGAGAACCAGATCAAGGCTTTGTGCAGCCGGCACGCGATGTTCAGGACTAACTGTTTGCACTGTGATGACATCTGATTCATTTGTATAGCTATTGTAGTCAAAGCCCAGTGTATCTACATTAGTCTCTAAAGTAATAACGCAAGCCTCACATTTCAAAGAAAAAGTGTCCGATTCCAAATCACGTGGGTTAGTGGTTTAGATCACATTTGCAAAATATTTAAGGCCACGCCATTCACATCAGTCAACTATTATGCTATTAAATACACAACATTGCTGAGTAGCGTGGCATTAGCTCAGCTGTTCTCAAAACTGTGTTGGTTTTCCAGTCAGGTTACTTTTCCAATTAGTTAATTTTATAATATTTTGTATTAGAATATAGGACGAGTCTACATTTAAATAAAATAAAATTGACTTTTGTTCTTATTTTTTATTGATGTACATCTAGTCCAAAGTAAATTTAACACCATTGCTCATACGCAAGACCACAAGAATAAGACTCCAGCTCAGGCATGGACATAAATATTTATTTTTTTAATAGCTTGATTCCGCATTATTTGTTAAGAGTCCATTCAGGTATACAGGTTATTTATTGTTGACTTCCAGCTGTCTTAACTGGAAGGTGTTAAGCAGGCGTGCTCTGTTAAAATGAACGGATGAGCCATCGCACTCTAATGACCTGGGCTGGCTTCCTCTGTGCCGTGTGCTAATGTGACAGGACACACAATGCTGTCACCAGCCGACCGGAACGTGTTTTCCCACAGCCCACCCTTGACACGCGTCACGCCAATTGCTTCCGTGACACATCCGCCCACATGACATCCATCAGCTTCAAAAACCTAAAATGCAGCAACTGATTGTGTATAGAAATATTCTGTATTTTAATTATGTTATTTATATGATCTATATTTTTATTTATATTATAGATATTTTATTGCATTACTTATTATAGTATTATAAATACTCACATTGTCTCTATAAACTATATGCACTGCATATACTGTATATATATATATATATATATATATATATATACACAGTATATACTGTATATATACAGTACATTAATGTATATAAACAGAACAAAGAACCACAGATTTTGCTGTATGTGTAATAAATGACTCTGATCTACTGCTTTGCTCAGGGCAGCAGGTGTTGCAGGGTATCCCCCGCATCTCTAGGGGACTTGGGACTCTAATCAGCATCCAAAATGAGTAAGTAATGACCAAGCCTCGGTAGTACTCATGGGACGCGAGGGTCCAAATACAATTATTCCCTTGATCCTCTCCCAACACACACAAATACCGTTCAACTCTCAGACAGATATTACAAAGGGGGAGGTTTCATCAGATGGATTCTGTCTGAATGTGAAACAGAATTATGGTTTGCTCAAGCAATCTGTCTAATTTCTTGACTAAACCCACAGTCACTTATGACTTAACAAGAATGAGTCAACAGTGACTAACCCATGGTTGGGTAAAATATGGACAAAACCAACAACTGGGCTATAAATTCAAAGCAAGCACCGAGAAAACTTGCAATACCAAGAACACCTTAGAAATAGCTTTGCAATGCCTTATAAACTACCTTGTAAGGCCAACAGCAAAAAACTACTCAGAACACCTTAGTGGTAACCCTGCAAATCCCCAGAAACTACCCAAAACACCTTAGCAACCATATAGAAACACCCTGGCGACCATCCAGAAAACCCTTACAACCACATATCAAAGCATTCAGCATTCACAACCGCTCAGAATACCTTTTCAACTGCATAGCAATATACAGAAAACCACTAAGAACACCTTAGCAATCCTACAGCAATGCCCTGGCAACCACCCAGACAGTTTACTCAAATTTTCTTGTTTAAAGCTGCAATCTATAAGTTTTGCCTCTCTATCACCATTTCTGTTTGCAACATAAGATTACAGGTTACTTCATGTACCTCAAAGGAGGTTTTCAGGGAATGCGGGGCTGGCTTCTCATCTCATCAATGTGCTGCCGCTTGTTCTTCCACAGCATGTTTATGAACCAGCGATGCCCTGAGGCATTTGTTCATGTAATTATGCTTTAAATTACTCTCCTCATGCACAGGACAATAACTTCACTGTCTCTACCACATACATCACGCGAATGATGCCTGACATCTCTCTGTTTGAAAAGGTTAGCAGGTTAGAAATGTCATATGCTACGCCGCCGTTCCAAACATAGCGGCACAAACAAAATAAATTTTTCATCGCTTATCAACACTTTTCTTGCGTTTGAGAGCTATACCCTTCCTCTCCACCACCCTGTTCTTCACACCATCTTAAAATAGTTCAGCCTCGCTGATGATGTGGGATCTGACTGTATTTTCTCTGCTTAAAAAGAACTTCTCTGAACTGGTTTCGGTTGCCAGATCTGCTCTGTGGAGACTAGCTGTGGATTATTTGTTATTCGTGTTGCCCGGAGAGCGAAAAGATGGAGGCAGCTAGTAGAAATAATGCTATTAGAGGTAACTCACTGTGTCCAAGTGAGCTGTATACATAGAAAGTCAGGTATATCTGAGTTCATATTAAAATCTCTTTTTTATGCAGACCATGGCAAATCCAAGCACAGTCTGGAGATTATTTGACTCATTTCAAACCCTATAGAGGAGACATGCATGTTAGAAGACATGAGATTTCTCAGAAGAAGCATCACAGGACATTTCAACAAGAAGTCTCAACTGGATTTCCATTTATTACCACTGCTGTATAGGACAAGTGAGATATTAAAGACATCCCAATTTTAATTGTTTCTTTCTTGAGGGGCTGGTACTCAGGTGTTACTGAAAGCCTTTCACCTTTCACTTTGACAGTGATCAAGAAGGGAGGGAGGCAGAGAGAGAGAGAGAGAGAGAGAGAGAGAGAGAGAGAGAGAGAGAGAGAGAGAGAGAGAGAGAGAAGTGTTCGGATAAGAATCACGATAGACGGAATCACAAAACGAGAAAGATAGATCGATGACGAGAGAAAGAGGATGGTTACGAGAGAGAGATGAACGAGATCATAGAATTGGCAGAAAAGAGATGTTACGAGATCGAGGAGAGAGAGAGAGAGAGAGAGGGAGTGTGTGAGATAGCACGAGCCAAACCAGCTTAAGCACACATTGAGAAGGGCCGACACGTCCCCAGGGGGAGGCTCTCCCATTCAGAGCCAACCCTCAGCAGATGGGATCTGTGCATGTATGTTCATGTGTATGAGAGTGAAACACGGATTCGATTTTAATGAATACACACACACACACGCACACACTAACGCACACATTTGATTAAAATGTTCAGAAAAAAGGAAGAAAAAACTTGAAGAGATGAAAACACAGTTAAGCTGCAAACTGAATTAAAATTAAAAAGTCACTAGAGAAATAATAATAATAGTTTATATCAATTGCCTTTCATGGTCCATCCCAGGTTGATCATCCTCTTTTCTTCCTTTGAAAGGTTTCCTCTTTTCCAGGTACTGCAACTTTTCCATCCTTGCTAAACACGAGAACCCATAGACAAGGTTTGGAGAATGGCTTAACCAACTGTCTGCTTGCCGTCTCACGTCGCAGAATACACAAAATGTACAATTTATGATAATCCCTTCTCCCAGACATCATAGAATAGAGATTAGAAAACATAAAATAATGCGTAAACCTCTTAAAAGTAATTTAATAAATGTTTATTACACATGAACAAAATACAGATAATCAACTGTTACGACTCGGATTGCAAAATATTAGATCTCTCTCTAATAAAGCACTTTTTGTTAACGATATGATAACAGATCATAAATAGACATGCTCTGTTTGACAGAAACATGGCTAAAACCAGATGATTATATTACTTTAAATGAGTCTGTCCCCCAAGATTATTATTATAAACATGAGCCTCGTCTAAAAGCCAGAGGGGGAGGTGTCGCTGCACTTTACAATAACTCTTTTAGCATTTCCCAGAAGTCTAACTCTAAATACAATTATTTTGAAGTCATGGTTCTTCATGTTTCAACACCTAATTCTAAGGATAAAACATTTTTAAAATTTATTCTGGCTATTGTATATAGTCCTCCAGGGCACCACACAGATTTTATAAAAGAATTTGGTGGGTTCTTATCAGATCTAGTACTGCAGATAGAGTCCTTGTCGTTGGTGACTTTAACATCCATGTAGATAACGATACAGATGCTTTTGGCTTTCAAAGACACTCTTAACTCCATGGGCATTAGTCAACATGTATCAGGACCCACTCACCTTCGTAATCATACTTTAGATTTAATACTGTTTTACGGTATAAATGTGGATGATGTTAAAATTTTTCAGCAGAGCGAAGACATTTCGGATCATTGTCTGGTATTATGTTTGCTTCACTGGCCTACGGCTGCAAATAAAACTCCTTGTTACAAATATGGTAGAACAATAACTTCAACTAAAGATGCGTTTCTCGAAAATCTGCCTGAATTGTCTCAAATCCCTAGCATGAGTAATAGCGTTGAAGATCTTGACATTACCACTGAAAATTTTAAGACACAGTTTAAGACATGCTAGACACAGTTGCTCCTCTGCGCTTAAAGAAGATTAAAAATGGCAGCCCAACACCGTGGTATAATGAACACACTCAGGCTCTAAAGAAAGTGGCCTGAAAAAAGGAGCGCATCTTTAAGAAAACAAAATTAAAGGTATTTCGTACAGCATGGAAGGATAGTATTCGAAAATATAGGAAAGACCTAAAAACGTCTAGATCTAATAGAAGAAAAGCAGCACAACCCTAGGTTTTTATATAGCACAGTGGCTAAATTAACGAAAAATAAATCATCAGTGACTTATAATTCTGGATATCAGCATAGCAGTGATGAATCTATGAACCACTTCACAAATAAAATCCAAGATATTAGAGAAAAAATTATAACAATGCAATCAGAAGTGAAACCCGCTGAACAAACAACTAACTACAGCGCCCCTGAGGAGAAATTGCAATTATTTTCTACCGTAAATCACGATGAACTGTCTAAAATCATTAGATCATCTAAATCAACAACATGCATGCTAGACCCTATACCTACAAATCTACTGAAAGAGATGTTCTCAGAAATGATAGATCCTCTTCTTAGTATTATTAACTCATCTCTGACACTAGGACATGTGCCTAAAGCATATAAGGTGGCTGTTATAAGGCCCATTGTCAAAAAAACCCAACTTGACCCTAGAGAACTAGGGAACTACAGGCCTATATCGAATATCTAAAGTTCTGGAAAAAGTAGTTTCAATTCAATTATGTTCCTTACTCCAAAGGAATGACATCAATTAAGAATTCCAGTCTGGATTTAGAGCATGTCACAGTACAGAGAGTGCTATGATCAGAGTTACAAATGATCTGCTTTTGGCATCTGACCAAGGTTGTATCTCGTTATCAGTGCTGCTAGACCTTAGTGTTGCATTCGACACCATTGACAACAGCACACTCCTACATAGACTCGAAAATTACATCAGCATTATGGGAATAGCTTTGAAATGGTTTAAATCTTTTTTATCCGACCGTTTTCAATTTGTAGCAATAAACAATGAGGTGTCACGCAAATCGCAAGTCCAGTACGGTGTACCACAGGGCTCAGTCTTAGGGCCTCTGCTCTTCTCATTATACATGCTACCTCTAGGAGATATAATAAAGCGACACGGTGTTAGCTTTCACTGTTATGCTGATGATACTCAACTTTATATTACCGGACAAAGCAGAAGTGTTACTTATTGGACCGAAAACCACCATACGTAACAACCAAGAATACTGCTTATCTATTGATGGTTGTTCCATAAAACCCTCGTCGTCAGCAAAGAATCTTGGCGTTTTATTCAATAGTAATCTCTCATTTGAGAGCCATGTCGCCAACACCTGTAAAATAGCATTTTTCTATTTTAAGAATATATCTAAACTACGTCATATGCTGTCACTATCAGATGCAGAGAAGTTAATTCATGCATTCATGACATCAAGACTAGATTACTGTAATCATCACTATTATGGTTGCCCTGCAGGCTTATTACAAAAACTCCAATTGGTCCAAAAGGCAGCAGCTCGAGATCTAACACGTAAAAAAAATATGAGCATATTAGCCCGGTTCTGTCACTGGATATCTATAAAGCATCGCATTAAGTTTAAAATCTTGCTTATTGCCTATAAAGCCTTACATGGTTTAGCTCCTCAGTACCTGAGTGAACTTCTCTAGTATTACAGTCCTTCACGTGCATTATGCTCTCAGGCGTCCTGTCAGTTGGTAATACCTAGAATTTCAAAATCAAGTGCAGGTGGTAGATCCTTTACCTATCTAGCGCCTAAACTTTGGAACAGTCTTCCCTGCACTGTCCGGGAGGCAGACACACTCTGTCAGTTTAAATCTAGACTAAAGACGTATCTTTTTAATCTTGCATACACTACACTTCTATAATATAAGTCCTCTGAGGGTTTAGGCTGCATTAGTTAGATCAACCGGAACCATAAACACAACTGATGTACTTGTTGCATCAAAGAGTGCAGAACAGTACTCTACTCTCAGCCAGTCTTGTCTTATTGTTCCATGGTTACCACAGCGAGCAGGATGCAGTTCATGCCCAGACCTGATGGTAGAGCAGAGAATGGAAAGAGGCGACCTGACAAGAGCTGAGATGATAGAGCTGGATAAAGAAGGACGCGGTGACTTGACACGTCTTCACTACAAAATTTCAACTGCTAGATTATTAATGATAATCTTAAACCTATAATTTACCTTATTACTAAATTTATTATTATTTTTTTATTTAGCCTTGTTGTGCAAGCACTGTCGAGCTTGTGCAGAGGCTGCAGCTTTTGCCATAGGGGAACTGGAATCCACTGGTTGGGCCTGGGTTCGCCTGAGTTTTTTTTTTCTCCATTGGAATTTTGGGTTCCTCGCCACTATTTGCATACTGTTTTGCACTGTTTGCCTGGCCGGGGGACTGCTTTATTTATTTTAAAGTTTTACTTAATTAATATTGAATGTAGGAATTTATACTCTGTTTAATATTTGACCTGTTTTTCTCTCTCCCTTATCTTAAATGTGTTCTTTAAATGTTTGCTTATAGTCAATATGTTTTATGTACAGCTGCTTTGTAACAATGAAAATAGTCAAAAACGCTATATAAATAAAGTTGATTTGACTTTGATTTGACAGTTTTTTATTAATATTAACATAATTAACAATCATATTAACAATCGGAGTTGAATTTTGTTTGTATGTTCATTTTAGTTAATAAATAATTTGTTGAATGGGTCCTGTAGTTCGGTCGCATTTACACAACCGTATGGTACATTGACATCTAGCGAAGCTTGTTTTCGCAGTCTAAATTCTAAATATTGCAGAGACAAGTTTACTTGTCTAAATTTAGACAAGTAACGCTTCTCGGTTTCGGTTGTTAACAGAAATAATCTACAGGCACTCTATTGTTTGTGAATGTGTACCGGAAGTTAAGTTGGGGGAGTCACAAAAGTGCGCATGCGCAGTATTGTTAATGTTGTTAAGATGAAACCGTCTATACATTCTCTAACCATGGATTGCAAATCCAAAACATACATTAAATAAATAGAAAAGATTACATATCAAAATCTAAATGTTAAGAACTTTTGTTGACAACACTGCTTGCACTTAAGATTGTTATCCAGAAGAACATACACGTTGAGAAATCAGAATAAGCACTTTTCTGACATGTACTGTTTTCCAGGGTTTGAATCTACAGTGAGACAGGGTTATCATGTTAGATTTTCAATCATCGTCCCACATCCCAAAGCCTGAACCGTTTCCTTGATTTATTACACCACAATGCATGGCAAATACTTCACAACCCACCCTCACACGCTCTCTCTCTCTCTCTCTCTCTCTCTCTCTGCAGCTGGTGTGAACACAGTCTGGTACGTTTGGAGGTGTATTTATAGAGCACAGTTATCTGTCAGCAGAGTCTTGTACAGCATTAGGCTTGCTGATGAAACCGAGGCAACACAGGGCAATAAAACAAAAGATTGACTCCTCTGAAGTTATGTTACACCACAAGAGCTAATAATGTCTGCAGCGACAATCAGACACAAACACAGACGCACACACAGTGTAATAAAAGTAATTCTGTGACTCACGCTGTCACACATAAAGCTGTGAGTCCTCGTGTATTGTGTATGAGTCAAACATGTTCACAAAGGAGCAGAGCGATGTCACACCTATATGATCGTGTCCCTTTAGGGACCAGGCTCCTCAATCAATATTTCACACCCTCCCCATACTCCTCCTGTCCTGTCCTTCCCTTCCTTTTTCCCTTTCTTTTCCATTTCTTCTTGCCGTTTCGGCTTCTCTTTTTCCATCCCTGCTAATTCCTTTTGATTTTTCCTTTCCTCTCTTTCTTCCTCTCGCTCCCTCATTCTGTGTCATTCTGTCACTTTGTCCTTGTGCGGAGCTGAGAACGCATGCGTCATCAGCTGATATTACAAACAGAGCGAGTGTTAATGAAACCAAAGACAGTTCAGCTGAAGTCTGCTGGTCATTCTGATACAAGCCACACAGCAAATGCTACAGTATACTTTATTGGTAATAGCATAATTTCTGCTATATAAAGTAGCTCAAAAGGCAATGTTGAATCATCAGAGATGTTTTATTTTCTGTCTGGTGGATTGTATATGCTTAATATTTATTATTAATTTATGTTTGGTGATAATTTGGCTAATGTATTATTGTCCTGCCCTGTTTTTACAGCTGTTTGACTCCTCAAGCCAATAAATACTGGCACTAGTTGTTGGTCACATGATTTCAGTTGCATGTTTTAGAAAACTATGAAGTAATTTCAAAACACATTTGTGTAACTCTTTGTCAGTTAATTTGTATAGTAAACTGTAAAGGCCAAATGTGAGGTGTGGAGTGACAAAAATTGTACCTTTACAAAGCATAAATAACAACATACACAAAAAAAGTTGCATTCAAAATTTGCACTACTACGTGCTATAGGCTCAGCATCACTTTTAAAAAGGATGTGTTCATTATTAGCTCATTGTTTGGTTATGCTATTTAACACATTAGGCCTATTTTAACACATTGCGTGATTTTTTGTTGATTTTGTTTTAAATAAATAAAAGGGACAACGCAAGTTGGGTTAAAAGTAACACAAAATGTGTTATCCCAAATTACAAAGAGATGTATTGTTGTTTTAGTGTCCCAATCAACCTGGATTCCCCCACATTTATGGAAAGTTAGCATCTTAAACGGATGTTTCCATAACGCTAGTACATTGAATCATTCACTGTTTTTCGTTTTTTTAAATCACCAAATGTATGCAATGTGTTGCCGATAACTAAAATATGCTTAGCCCCGCCCCATCCACTTAGGGAAGGATGCGACCATCAGGTACATACAGTGTCCAACATACGCTTCACTTCTACGTTTAAAAAAAGTTCATCTTCCAGGTCCTTGTATTGCACTACATCCAAAGATATTAATATTAACAAGATGCGTCACTGCCATTGAAATGAATGGGGAGGAACACAACGCTCCATATGGCCGCCCTACCGAAGCTTTGCGCATGCGTAGTATCTACAGCAACATGAAAAATAATGTTTGATCATAGGAAACAAACGTTGTTTTTAAATGTTGTTTTTAAATATGTCATTTAGTTAGGATTTTAGCCGGCGATTGTATAAATATCAGTATTCCCCATTCACGTCTTGTTTGAATTACGTAATAACTGCCCGGAGACGCGTTGTAAACTGGCCGCAGAGTGGCACGACTTCCCTTTGACTACATCTCTGTGCATATTCCAGTATTAACACAACACATAACTTTATTTGTACTACAAAATGGCGTAGAACAGTAGCTACATACAGTATGTATGCACAATGGGGCACACCTTGAGTGCACCTTTAAAATTACTTTCAACATTTCTAAATATAAAACACTGTTCGGGGTCACAGGCTGAGGCAATAGAGATAGATGTTCTCCCTCTAAACGGAAGAGATGATGAAGGAATTTTTATTATAAACAGTGTTTTCTCTTCTCTCAGCAAAATTCGTCTGCACTTTTCTTCCATCTGCCATCTCTGCGAGTTGTGTATTTCATCACATGCCTAACAAGCCAAGTCCTTGCTGGTGTTGTTATTACCCCACCCCCAGCACACACACACACCAGCTCTCTTCAAATAATGAAGGTGTGTGCTTATATGAAACATATGTTCTACACACTTCTGTGTGTGCCACAGTAATTAAGCAATGTCTCTGGTGTCTTGGTTATTTTGATGAAGTGTTCTCTGAATGATGGTTCTGTATATCGGAGTGTCATTTAGTATGCAGATAACTTTCAACAATATTATATTGAATGAATATGGCTTTCAGATGCCAACCTCTGCATCTGTATTATTGGAAAAGCTTAATGGTCAACATGGACAACAATGGCCTAGCTATACGACATTCAGTCAACATTTATAGATTCCACAGGAATTAATGTCATGATAAACATGTTGAATATCACTAGATAGCTAGTCAATTTATAAGGTGGCAATTTATAAGGTGTTTCCACAAAAAAATCAGTATTTAGTGCACTCATGCATGTCCTCCATTGACTTCTATTCAATCAGATTGGCCTCCTTCTGCCGGTGTAGTGAAGACCTTGTGAACTGGGTCTGCCGTAGGACATCGTAAAAGCTGAACAAAAGCCGTTATCCTAATATTGATGTCTCACACTGTATTATTGTGAGAGGAATTCATAAATGAAATAGCATAAGTGACTTTCATAGTGTATATTATTAGAAAGCAGGCTAATCGTCTACCTGCATGCTAAGCTAATGTATGATAAGCTAATTTAAATAACATACTAATAGACGTCAACGTGACTGCCATCTTATAAGGATCAAGATTTCAGTTTCTCTTAAAGTCAGCATGAAAATAAAAATTATCATTCTAATTGTTTTACACAGTAGTGAAGTATTTATAATAAATTATTACACGGCTCCTTGGAATGCTTGATTCTGATTGTCCAGTCGTTATTCCCAGATAACAACCTCTCAAAACTAATAACACATGGTAACCCCGATACAGAAAATGATTTTGAACGGTTTTTTTTGACAAATTAAATATAAATATGTCCTTTAACAACATATGTGACATTATATTTACAAATGATTAAATCAAATTGCCCGTTCATGCCATTTGAACGTCGTTTCTTACCTTACAACTACCTTACAACCGAAAGTAAATGGCTTTTCCTCGCTGAAGGTCTGCATTCTGTAAAAATGAGCTAATAAAATATTTCTAATTCACATTTCTTGTCCAGTTTTTTCGCATGTGGCAAGTAGCCGTGTAATAAGCTGGATAATGTACAAGCAGCCGGCTGTTAAACCCTTACTTATTTATCCATGCACATCATTATTTTCTTTTTATTAATTTGCACTTGTAATCTTTACAGATTTTTTCAACTGCTTACACACAAAATGTTTACTTGTCACACAATTTCTGAAACCTGACACTCAAACACCAGAACCACACACCAAATCGGCAAAACCATACACTAATTCTCGACCTTTGACTCAGTTTTCAGTTTCATAAATCACTTTTTGCAAAACACAACACACAATTCTCTATGTAACACACAAAAATCTTACAGGAAGTATACTGATTTCCTTTTTCAAACACAACCAATCAAAATGCCACACTAATTCTTCAGTGCCTCACACTAACTCCTCACATGTGCAAACACACATTGCTGTACTTAACACCAACCAATCATGACTTTAGAAGAGGCCTATAAATAGGCCAAGGGTCAAGTTATAGGTTTTGAACAATGGATGCAAACAATGTAGACAGAGTAAGGGGAGTTGGAGGGAGAGCCAGAGGACGAGGCAGAGTTCGAATTAGAGGACGAGTCGGAAGAAGAGGAGGAAGACGAGGAACAAGAAGTGTGGTCAGGTGCTACAGTCAGGGCTACAGTCATTGATCATGTGATAAACCACGGTTTACTGTAACAACAAGAGAGGCTGTACAGAGAGTCCAGCCCAATTTGAGTCGACTTACAATGGCAGGTATAATTTGAACTTTTAGAAATGAGAACAGGTATGTAACAATCTACTGTTATGTACACATGATCTAATGTACACAGACAGTAGGCTATAATACATATACAGTATTTTACAGTAGTACCCTTGCATTCATTTACTACGGTGCACTGCATTGGTCACAGTCTGGTGAGGTATCACACTGTACAGCAGTACAGCCAACTGTAAGAAGACATTCTGACCTTATTGTATAAAATAGTTATTATGTTACAGTTTATGGCACATACTCACACTGTTCCTGAATCTTCTACAGAGTGGAAAGGCGAAGGTTTCATGTTCACTGAAGAGCAAGAGACGGCTATCGTGAATTTGGTTTTGGCCAATAATGCTTTTAGAATTCGTGAAATATACGCAACCATATGCTTACTGTAATGATGCCACAATTTTTGCGAACATAAATGCTGTGAGCCCCTCAACAATACATTGTGTCCTCCAGAATTTTTTTTCCCGTACCGTGTACAGTAATACTGTATTCACAACCAGCAAAAACATAAATAAACACAAGAAATAAAAAGTTTGGCTTTTGTTTTTACAGTGAATTTTAAACATCTCTCTGCCAATTTCTTTCAATCTTGTACAGAAATGTACAGAGGAGCTCATGAACTAAGAGCTTTAGGTTTTGAATAACTGTGTGTACATGATATATCCCAAAATATAACATTACGGTAAAAGTGTTTGCAACAGAAGACAAATGTTTGCTTTTGAAATGTGTTTGTGATATTTTTAATGTAGTGCTTCATTTTGAAAGAGATGTGAGGCATTTAGCATTTTGTGTGTGCAATTCTTGGATTTGTGTGTAAAGTTTTGAAAAAAAGAGGCAGCTTTTTGAAAATGTGTGTAAGCAGTTGAAAAAAACTGTAATAAAAAAAGTTAACCTCCTCCCCCTTAGAAACTACCTCTCTTCACTTCTTGTCACGAGGAATGGCGCGAGGGCGGGGCTGCAATGACTGACAGATTGCAAACTGGCGTTCAAATCTTTCACCTTTTAACGATCCAATCAGTTGTCGGTGGATGAAATCTAGTCCCGCCCTACATTTTTTCAAATTCCTGAAGAATTATGATAACGTGAGAATATGTTGCATTGTTATACATGTATTAAAGGAGTAGTTCATTATAAAATTAAAATGTCATGATATTCACTCACCCACGTCATAAAAGCCGTCCGTGTGTTTATTTCTTCTGTCGAAAACAAATTGAGGCTTATGAGGAAAGCTTTCCAGGGTTTTTATCCATATAATGCACTTTAACGGGGGGCTGTTGGTTAAGGTACAAGAAAAATAATTTTTAAACAATACACTGCTTGTACTGCCTCCGCGATCCACGTCCACGATTTCAGTATTACGCAATCACGTTGGAAAGATTACGCGTGACGTAGATTTTAAAAGATTTAAACATCCCTGATATGTACACGAACTGACAATTTTAAACAATAATCTTGCACAAAGACATATACTGTGTCATTCAACATCCAAGAACTTTTGAAGGGTCTCCTTTCTCCACACTCGTAAACACTGGGTTAGAATCACCACTTACGTCACGCGTGACCTTTCCAACGTGATTATGTAGTACTTGAAGTCGTGGATGGGCTACATGGAGGCACTCCGAGGCAGTTTATAGTGAACTACTCCGTAAACTCAATGCTACTAATGTTTTACTAATGTTTTAAAAGGTTGTAATGTGAAAGCTGATGCCTTGTTGTATTGTGTTAGTTTAGCAATTACAACGTTTGAGTAAACACAACACCATGTAACATTTTATATTTCTACACGTGTAACTACAGCTGCAGACACAGTCAACTTGCTCTCAACTTTTATGTTTATGGGCCCACTTTGACTGTTCCAAAATGGCGGCCGACTGACCCATAGAAACAGCTGCTGATAAAGCATTATTTTAATACGCCACTAAAAAGAGCATATGGTGTTTTAGCAAATTAAATCACTGTCACATTTTTAACCTTTAAAGTTTCCCTTGGTGCAGGCGGGGGTGACTGGATCAAAAACCTCTGTATAAAGATAATTTTTGTTTAAGCCATTACAATGAACAGAAATCCTAACAGAGAGCTTTCTCTTTCTTCTAGATATTACAGTTTTGTTAAAAATAACTTATTTTTAATGTTTCGCCTTTGCTAAAGATATAATATGTACCCGTGTATGCAAAATTAAAATGAATAATAATAAGATAAGAAACATCAGTCATAGGGTCAATAATGCAGTACACCCATTAAAGCCATTCCTGCATAAATATGCTCCATCTACCAAAAAAACGCTTTTCAAATTCTTTAGTAATTAAAACTAATTGTGTCAGAAGGATGAAATTGACATTTCAGCCAATTCAAAAAGAAGGCAGTTGAATTGCTTTCCAAGTCAGGAAGTCACGCCTTTGATTATTCACCATGGAGCGGGTTGTGTTTTCACAGCAATAGCACCCAGTTGCTTTCTCGGTGCATATTTGAGCTGAGAAAACACGTTTTCATTGTTTCCAAGGAGACAAGGGTGAAAGAAGAATATACTGAAGTGTCTGAGAAACCGCATCAACTCTGAGCATGAATAGCTAAAAACTAAATTTTAGAGTTCTCTAGTCTCTACACACCTGGTTAAATAATGTTACGCTCAATTAAACTGCTTTTCTCTTCAATCTTTGACAGTGAACATGTTCCATACTAAACGAAACACAGGTTCAATTAAATCAGTTGTCTTATTATCTTATTGCATGTCATAGGATGTAAAATCACGAAAGATTAGATGGCTGATTTTATGATGACTTAAAAGAGTATAAAACACTTGACACACACAATCAATAAAGCTAGTAACGTATATCAACAAGCAATACAATGCTATTGAGATTTCATGAACAACGAGGTTTGATTGAACCTCATGTGACCTCATAAATCATTAAATGTGGAGTGACCCCGGTCTATGCAGATTCTCCTCCTCCCATAATGTGACAGACATGAAATCCAGCCGATGAAGCACGCGTCTCCACATCCCCGGGGACCAATTTAAGGAGGCGCATGCATGTGCTGCCTGGTCTCTTCAATTTCAAATGAAATTCTGAGACTAATGCCAATGGTTTCCAAGGTGACAAAGATGCCACCATCTGTCATGCAGCCTATTCAGGGCAGTTTTCTTTCATCTGCTCGAATATATTTATAAAATGCATACAGTGTAAGACTGCATATTAACATACAGAAAACACAAGAAACTGCCGTTTTCTTTAAAATCCTAATATTTTCAGGTTTTCCGTGATGGGGCATCCCTGGTGTTCATGTATTAAATCATCTATTTTTATGTAAAAGCAGATTACTAAAATCGAAACTTTAAACATGTACAACAACAATGCCAACTGTCAAAGAAAGGACATGGGCGATAGTGAGGGACAATGTCTCCCCCTGTCTGCTGGAAACCTGAGATATCATATGCAGAATAAAGAACTTTTTTCTCTACAGGCTGAGGGACATCGTTTAATAGATTTGAAAATTGAAAAATTAAGAAAATTGAATACAAGACAGTAAAAAATATATTAAAAATAATTTCATAATATTTCAAGAAAATATGACAAGAATCATTTGGCAAAAAACAACAATACATAAGTGCAATTCCATTCTCAAACAGGACACATTTTAAAGCATGACATATTTGAAACATGACATATTTCTGTTAATTCCATCAAATGTGGTCCACATTACACCTTTAGCTTAAGGATGAGATCTGTCCAAACACTAATACCTTTAACATCAAAGTCCCCACTTTCCACTTTCAGTTCTGCGAGCTTAGTCTCGGTCTCCTCTTTTACTGGCGACCCTGAATATAGCAAAGCCCTAAATCGATCAAATAGAACATTAAATGTCACCGTCTCCTCTGACGTTATAGAACACGTCGGTACCCAAGCGCTGTGCATGACGTCATACTCCAGGTTGTTCGCCCACCGTTTCAAAACGTCACAGTAACCCCGCCGAAATGTCACAGACTCTCTCGATAGGGCGCAGCAAAGCCTGGGGGGCAGCGATCTGCAGAGTTTACTCAAACATCCGTCGTGGATTTGAAGCCAGTCGAGGATGACGTCGCGAGATACATTGTTCGTGTCGTCATCACTGGCGAGGAGCGCGGCCGCTATGACGCCATACAGGTTTTCCGTTTTCCCTGCGCTATCATGTAGGATTGAATCCAGCAGTATTCTCGCCGAATTTTCATTACCATACTGAGTCAGTATTGATTTCAGATGCTCTTTGAGTAGTTTGCCTCTTACCTCCGTTTCATTCTGTAACCCAGAATAACTAGTCCAGTCCGAACTGCAACACAACAGTTTTAAAGCGGATTTACCCGTGATAACGGGGATCTGGTCCATATCCAACCCCTGCTCTGCAGTTTTGCGATCGAGGGAAAATACGTGGATAATAGAGGAGGGTGAAGAGGGATTTCTGAGTAAATTAACGAGCAGCTTGTGTTGACATTGAGCAAGTTCGGACAACATGACTGGAGAGTATGAGGGTAACGTTTCCCGCAGCCGCTGGTTGGTGTCATGCAGGCGGGACTCCAGAGCGGATCTGAGCGCAGGATTCGAGTGGGATCGAGCGTGGACCTGCTCGCAGTACTGAGCCCACTCGAACGCTCTGAGCATGGTCTGATGATCCCATTCATTCACACAGTCCAACTGAGATACCACCAGTAACTCCACGACTTGCTGTAGACGTCCCAACACAGCATCCATCACTGACGCTCTTCTCCCGCTGCATTAAACGAGCATAGACTCAAGCATATTCACAGAACATGCCGCACTGATGAATAAAAACAAGAGAAACAGAGGTTATCTGGCACCATACAGCGTGCTGTATTTTTGCTTCGCTATTGGTGGAGAACGCGCGTGACGCAATCATCGCGGTTCCGCACTTCTGTGTCAGTTTTCATAATAAAGGTTTTTTAAGCTAGTCTGTCCAACTTTATAAACAAACTTTAATTTCAGAATTTTATAACGTAAAACTACTATTTGTTATTACTTTTAAAGTGTATTGTTTTTTAAAATAATTTTAAATTATGCTTAGGATATTTTTTAATATGTAAATATATTTAGTTGCTTTTTTCAAGTTTACGTTGCATTACATAGTATTTTTATTTTGTTGAACTATATATGTATGTTTGATATTTTAATGTCAACGTTTTTTTATTTAAGTAAATATATAAGCAACTTTAATATAGTCATTACACGTTCTTTTTCGTTTGAGTTTAAATGCGTTTTTCCTCATTCACTATTTTTACAGGATGTTTTAGGAGTGAATTGAATGTGCATATTTATTCAGTTGCCTATTTTCAGTTGGTCTTTTTCGTCAAGTTTACGTTGCATTACATTGTGTTTTTATTCATTGAACTTCTTTAATATTTTAGTGCCAACGGTTTTTTTTTCTTTTTGTATAAATACATGTATAATTTAATATAGGAAATATATTACTTCTTATTCGTCATTATACTTCCTAATTCATCATACATTTTAACGGTGAAATATAGAGGAGCTATAAGACCCGTCATGTCTCGCGTGTCATAGAGGGGAGGCGAGCGCACACAGTGTGTTCTGTGTTGCATGAACGCACTTTCAACTGAGAGCCGCAATGACAGTCGGAGCTTTGAGTCTGAATATCATGAAGAACAGTGTGCAGTCCTGTGCTTGAGAAAAGCATGAATTCATGTGAAACTTCAGTCTGCTGTTAGAGAGCTGACTGACTGCAGGCGGTTGATTCAGGAGGGTGAGTGTTTAAAACAAATGTACATGCTTTCTCTTAGTTTATTACTCCAAGTAGACATTTATCATTTGTTTTTAATTCATTCATTTCTATTCGTCCATTTACTTTAATTATATTTTATTATTGTTACTAGTTGGTTAATATATACACATCTAAAACTTACTTGATAAGGTATTTTGGTTTATTAAAAATATTGCAGAAACAGTTTTGGGAGGAATTCATCTCAGAGTTTTCATTGTCTGTACAATGAAGTCTGTTGCAATTGTGGTTTCTCTTTAAGTGTCAAAAATAGACAATGACTACCAGCAGCTTTGAAATATTATTGGAGTCAAGACCAGAGAATACAGACTTTTTATTATTTTTGTTTTAAAAGAGCACTATGCATGTTTTCTCTGTTGCCGCTGCCTCAGTTAAATAGTTATAGGCTAGTCTCTTTGAAATAACAGTTAAAGTAAATGGCTAAAAGCTTGTAAACATAGTTAAGATCAGTCTGCTGGAATGTGCAGACAGCAATAGAGAGAATTTAGATTGTTTCAATCTAAGCACCATCTTTTGTAATATCAGATAAAATTGAACTTTGAACTGAACTAATGCAGGAGGTCAGATTAGATCACATGAAATGTGTAGATGCAGACTGAAGATGTCCTTTGTGTGTGTGTAAGTGTTTTACCCTCCTGCTTAAGGACACAATACAGCGTGTGTTATGTGTTTGTTAAACATGACACATTATCTCAGCTCAAATAACTGCAATAGAATCAGATGTGCAAGCATAAATATTTAACCGCTTACAATTTCTGCACCATGGATGTCAGTGCAGTCATACATCTACAGTATTTTAATTATTTATATAAGCAGGGCATGATTAATGGTCATTTAGATAAGTTCTTTGGTTAAGTTGAATACAGGATGAAGCATTTTCAGTGTAATGTATGCAAAAGATCAGCTCTGATAATAACTTATTATAGGGGAAAAAACTCAAGCATGAGGCTTTTGGTTTATAGCTTTATGAATGGAAAATTCATATAATATAATAGGGAAAACCTTCTCTCTTCTTCAACATTAGTTTATAACAGTTTATATTTAGTTTATAAGTTGTGGTAGCAAAATCGTGCCTTTCAAAGAATATTATGTTCAATATAACAGTCCTACCTCAAGATTTATGTTTCACACTGTATTGGTGATGATGATGATGATGATGATGATGATGAATGCACTTGTCCTTTTCATGTGTAAGAACTATGGGGGTTTGCTTTTGCGAACATGTGTTTTCAGGTGATGGTCATGTGATTGCCTGAACCTTTTATAGCAGCAAATGGTGATATTCTGTCTAAATGACAAAGAGAATGCTGGTCTGTCAGAAATAGCTTTGGGAAATTCAAATCATTGCATTTTTGAAGAAAACGTACACAAAAAGTCTGGGTTCTTGTCATACAACCTTCATAACCTAATGGTTAGTTTTCTCCATATTTTACCCCACCATGGGTTGAAACAACCCCATACTTTTTAGATTTCAGGATCTGGAGTCCGGCTTTTTTAAACCACATCACTCAGAAAACACACACGATCATATTTGTAAAGTCAACACTGCTGATCATGCAGAGATACACTACTACCATGTAGCCTAAATGATGGATGTAATGGATCATAAAATTACAGACTATTCCCTCAGAACTTATCAAAAGTAGATGAGAAACATTATCAGGTGTAATAAGGATGACTACCACCCAACAAACCAAATGTGGGACAGGTAATATGTTTGTGTGGGACAATGTGGCACACCACTGAAAGGTAGTGTAAAACGTCTTGGTTACGGATGTAACCTCAGTTCCCTGATGGAGGGAACTAGACGTTGTGTCGAGCCGACAGATGGGGTTCGCTCTTGAGAACCTATCAACTTCTGACAAGTTTAGAAAAGGCCAATGAAATTGGCGAATGACAAATCCGCCCACGGATATCCGGGTATAAAAGGGAGACGGCGTGCTGCATTCATTCACCTTTTGGTCTGAGGAGCCTGAGCATCCCTCGACCGCTGCGGCGGGCGGCCAGCGTTGTGGCAAGAAGGACACAATGTCTCGTTCCCTCCATCAGGGAACTGAGGTTACATCCGTAACCAAGACGTTCCCTTTCTGTCGGTCTCTCGACGTTGTGTCGAGCCGACAGATGGGGTTCCTATAGAAAACGCCACAGCGCTGTGCCTCGTCACAATCTCCAGCGGAGCGATGCTGACTGGCCTGGGCGAGTCAGACGAGCGCTAGCACGAAATTGTAACCGTCCAGTGGAGAGGTAGGGGGTTTTGAAGAAAAGCTGGGAAACCCCTGCCACCGGCCGTCACGGGCGGAGGCCTTGATTCTCTTACAGCGAGAAGCCGCCCGGCACCGTAAGGGCCACTGGGTAAGCATTAATCCCCCTGGGGGAAAAACGCTACAGAGACCACTACCTATCGTAGGGAGGAATTAGTGGAGACACCACATGGTCTCACCATCAGGGGAGAACTCATGGGAAAATGTGCGGACTGAAGGAGTTAACCGCAAGGTGGGAGTCCACCTAGGGAGGTCATGGGTTACCGAGGTGGGAACCATTCATGAGGATACATCAGACAGAACCGCCCACTTGGGGGGTTACCACATCTGGAGCACTAGGTCCGGTTAGAGCTATGTGGTAGATAACTCAACTGTTACCCTGCCTAAGGGGGCAGGGCTGCTCTGCCAAGCCTGCCCCCAGGAGGTGCTTAGTGATGGATGGAATGCTTGTTCTTTACTGGGGAAAGAAGGGAGGCGTAAATAGCCGCTGATCCCCCTAAAGGAAGGGGGAAGGGCTTTCGCAGGCGTACGCCCTACCGGCTGCCGGTCCTACGTGTTGCCCTGCAGGACGCGGGCTGACACCGGTTCCACGCGTAGGTTGTAGAACCTCGCAAAGGTGATGGGTGTAGCCCAACCCTGCAGCTCTGCAGATGTCTGCCAGAGAGGCGCCCTGAGCCAGTGCCCATGAGGAGTGTGCCTCACTCCTAATGGGCAGGGGCGATCTTGAGATCGGTCTGCTGTAGCGACGGCATCCACGATCCAGTGCGCCAGCCTCTGTTTGGAGACAGCCCTCCCCTTCTGCTGATCTCCAAAACAGATAAAGAGCTGCTCAGAGCTTCTGAAGCTCTGCGTGCGGTCCAAGCAGAGGCGCAGTGCACGTACTGGACACAACACGGATGGGGTTGGGTCTTCCTCCCCAGTGGGGAGCGCCTGCAGGTTCACCACCTGGTCTCTAGGGGGAGTGGTGGGAACTTTGGGCACATAGCCGGGCCGGGGTCTCAGGATAACGTGAGAACACCGGGCCTGAGTTCTAGGCAATCTGTGGACACGGAGGGTGCTTTGTAGGTCCCCTACCCTCTTGGAGGTGAGCGCCATCAGGAGAGCCGTCTTTATCGTGAGGTGAGAAATAACGGCAGCTCCGAGGGGCTCGAAGGAGGGAGGGCAGCCACCTAGGTTGCAAGAGGGTACCGGGCGCAGATGAGGCGGTCGCCTTCTCGCGCCCCTTAGGAACCTAATGACCAGATCATGCTGTCCCAGAGGCTTCCCAACAACTGGGTCGTGATGAGCTGCCGTAGCGGCTACATACACTCCCAGTGTGGAGGGGGGAGAGGTTACTCTCCAGTCAATCTTGAGGAAGGGACAGCACGTTCCCGATCGAGCAACTCTGCGGGTCTTCTCATCGAGAAGAGCACCAGGACGAGAAGAGGCGCCACTTATGGGCGTATAGCCGCCTAGTGGCCAAGGCCCTAGCCTGAGTGATGTCCCAACCACGCAGGGGGTGGGCCACTCAGGATCTTCTCATCCCGTCCAAACATGGAAGTTCCAGGGGTCTGCCTGGGATGGCGTTACGTGCCCTTCCCCTGTGACAGAAGGTCCTCTGTTAGGGGAATCGGCCAGGGGGGAGTTGTTATCAGAAGCACCAGCTCTGAGAACCAAGTCCGGTTGGGCCAGTAGGGTGCAACTAGTACCACTTGATGCTCCTCTTCCCTGACCTTGCACAGGGTCTGTGCAATGCGGCTCACTGGGTGGAAGGCGTACTTCCGCTTGTCCCGCGGCCAGCTGTGAGCAAGGGCATCCGTGCCGAGGGGTGCCTTGGTCAGGGAGTACCAAAGCGGACAATGGGTGGAGTCCGGGGAGGCAACAGGTCCACCTGTGCCTGGCCGAACTGCTCCCAAATGAGCTGGCGCGGGGATGGAGTCGCCACTCTCCATGAGGCGTCGACTGACGAGAGAACGCGTCGGCTGTCTGGTTCAGGACGCCCGGGATGTGTGTGGCTCGCAGGGAGCTGATCACCTGCTGACTCCAAAGGAGGAGGCGTCGGGCGAGTCGTGTTAGCTGCCGTGAGCGAACGCCACCCTGACGATTGATATACGCCACGGGAGCTGTGCTGTCCGTCCGGACCAGCACTTGCTTGCTCCGCACGAGAGGTTGTAACCTCCTCAGTGCACATAGCACAGCCCACAACTCTAGGCAGTTGATATGCCAACGCAGGCGGGGGCCCGTCCACCGCCCCGACACTGCATGCCCGTTGCACCCGGCACCCCAACCCTGCAGGGAGGCAACCGTCGTCACCAAGACGTGCCTTGACACCTGCTCTAGGGGGACTCCTGTCCGCAAAAAAGGTCATAGAAGACCAGGGGGTCAGGGTGCGTCGGCAGACTGGCGTGATGACCATACGCCTGCTGCTGGTGTGCCATGCTCTCCAAGGAACCCGACTCTGTAGCCAGTGTTGGAGCGGTCGCATGTGCATCAACCCGAGGGGGACCACCCACGTCAAGGATGCCATGTATCCCAGGTGCCTCTGATATTGTTTCAGGGGGACCGCTGACTGCCTGAGAACCTTCAGGCAGTTCAACACTGACTGGGCGCGCTCTGTAGTCAGTCGCGCCGTCATGGAGACCGAGTCGAGTTCCATACCGAGAAAGAGGATGCTCTGCACGGAGGAGAGCTTGCTCCTTTCCCAGTTGACCTGTAGCCCCAACCGATCTAGGTGCCGGAGCACCAGGTCCCTGTGTGTACACAACAGATCTCGCGAGTGTGCCAAATGAGCCAGTCGTCGAGATAGTTCAGTACCCGCACACCTCTTTCCCTGAGGGGAAGGAGGGCGGCTTCCACGATCTTCGCGAAGACACGTGGAGACAAGGACAGACCGAAGGGGAGGACCCTGTACTGATATGCCCGCCCCTCGAAAGCGAACCGTAGGAACAGCCAATGTCGAGAGAGAAAAGAGACATGAAAGTACGCGTCCTTCAGGTCGATTGCCATGAACCAGTCCTGACATCTGACAGACGTCAGGATGCGCTTCTGCGTTATCCTCCTGAACGGCAGCTTGTGTAGGTGCTTGTTCAGGGCATGCAGATCTCGGATGGGCGCAACCCCCCGCCCTTCTTTGGGACAATGAAGTACGGGCTGTAAAACCCGTTGAACATCTCGGCTGGTAGGACGGGCTCGATCGCTCCCTTCGCCAGAAGGGTGGCAACCTTGCCCGAAGCACAGGTGCATCCCCACCTCTGACTGAGGTAGAGAGGATGCCCCGAAACTTGGGAGGGCGTCTGGCGAACTGGATCGCGTAGCCGAGACGGATCATCCTCCCTAGCCAGCCTGACAGCCTGGGAAGCTGAAGCCAAGCTCCCAGGAACCGAGACAGGGGGATTAGGGGTTTGATCTGCTTCATCGCCCCCGCGGGGGTGGTTCAATGGCCAGCAATACGGATCCCTTGCCAGGGGATGGCCCCCGGGGAGGAGATCGGCTCTGCTGTTTTTCCTGCCTGGCGATTACGCAGCTCAACGCACTGTCTGACTGAGGGTGCTGAGGGCTGGTGTTTATACTCAACGTTGTGCTTCACCATTGCGCAAATTCTTCCTGGGCTCGACCCCCCGAGGGAGGGAGCCCGAGGAATCGTCGCAGTCGGATGGCAGTACGTCACCCCCTGATGCTGCAACATCTCATCATCACGCATCGTGTCCGAATACGTGGTTGAGGGACAAGACGGTGGGACCGTCTCCTGGGTAACGGTCAGACGAGCGAGACGAGGTGCGAACGGTCCATGAGCCAGTGGCTGGCGGATAAGCGCTCACAGTAACCCTCATATCACCCTCGCTGCTTGCCGTAGCGGGCGGCAAGGCCGTAGTCCTGCCGTCACGGAACGGGAAGCAGACGAGGTGGTGGCTGAGTCCCGTGGGAGCACAGCCGCCTGTGACGCAACGTCTGAATCGTCAACCGCCCGCAGTGCTAGCAGGACGTATCCACAACGTCTGCCCCAGCGTACTGGAAGCAGACATCGTGTCCATCCCCCTCCTCGATGAGTGTGTTGCACCCATGAGAACAGCGGGACATGCCACGCTGGAGAAATTTGCTCTTTTAGAAAAAAACTCGAACACTTCTGGAACTGCCGAGACGCCCAGGGGAAAGTCGCTGCAGGAAGGGACCGTCCGCTGCACCACGTCATAAAATTCCAGCAGTAATTCGGCGTAGAGATTGAAGTCTCGAAGTCGATCAGTGTGAAGGCTCCGAAGAACAAAAGGTGAATGAATGCAGCATGCCGTCTCCCTTTTATACCCGGATATCCGGGGGCGGAGTCCGGCATGCAAATTTCATTCGCCAATTTCATTGGCCTTTTTATAAACTAGTCAGAAGTTTCCGGCGGACTGGAAATGCAAGCCCATCCGAAGATTTCGCTGCGTAGCAAAGTTCAAGGTTGATGAAATCTGACCTGCGAATTTGCGTCATGTGAGTGCATGAGACAAATAGAAGATCAAAATGTCACAGCGTGATCAACAGTTTGTTGACTGAATTCACTGCCGTCTTCTCATCCATTGGATAAAAGTCAGGCTTTAAAAAATAGTTACGTTTGTATGAGCTTGTTGGACACTAGTTTGCACCGGGTTGCTGCTTTTGACACAGCGCTGTTAAATAGTTAAAAAACAATAGCGCAAACGCTCATGTGCATTTCAGGTTAAGGAATGGGTTTTCTTAATGTGACAACTAAAAACCAACAGACTGATGAAAATGCAGGACATTTTCTCAATATGCAATGGGACAAGAGGTGAAAATGCTGTGCAGTACAACGCAAAGCAGGAATGGTGGTCACCCTAGATATAATAGGTGCCCATAAGGGGATTTGATTAAGCAAATCCCTAAATTAGTTTTTTCTTCATTTTATCTCCTTTTATTAATCTCCATAAGTTTCCTTGTAAGTGTTCTTTGTTTGACTAAGGCAGTTATATCTCACTGTAACATCCGTCTGCTCTTTGCATTTACGACAATGTATATGTCACGGATGGAGTGGAGAGAACCCAAATGCAGGCAGCGGGGATTAAGGGGTTAACAGATGTTTAATTTTACAAATAATAAATAAAACAAAACAAAAACCCACGATGGGGAAAACAAGACACAATGAACGGGAACCACAGGAACAAAGACTGAATACACTAACTAAATAAACAGAGACTAATACAACACTGGACAAGATTACAATAGACTAACACTAAACTAGACTTACTTTGACAAGGGCGATACATCCATGAAGACACAGGCACAGAGGAATAACCAACGGGAAGCACGAGCATGAAACACACACAAGATACAATACACACACACGTAATCCACGAGCAACAAGACAATGAAACAAGAGGGCATTTTAAAGGAGAGACAAACGAGGGATAATTACACAGGACAGGTGATGAACATTAGACACGAGAGGAAAGCAATACAAGAAACGAGAGGGGCGGGGCTAATGACAAGACATGAGAAAACACATGAGATGTCAAAAAACAAACATCTCATGGCTTTCTCACATATAACCTAAGGCTTTGCCATGGCTCTGCTACAGGACCAAGAAAAACATGACTAAAGGAAGCAGAGCCATGACAGTATACCAATCTAGTTTATACTCTGCAAACACTTTAAATTACTAAGTATCCTGCTGCATCTTGCACATGGAAGCATCGCTCATGAATGAAATATGACGTTAAAGGTGAGAATGTATTAATTGCAGTGATAGTGTTTTGGGTAAATTATTCATGGGGAAATGTGTTGACAATATCCAGTGCCACCCAACATTTCGAGGGAATTCCCCTTGCCCACAATGCGCTGTGCATCACATGTGAATTCCAGAGACGCATGAGCAAAATTTTGAGTTCTGAGAACTGTAAATATTGTCAACTGCCGAACAAAGACCTCTTCCCAAGTTTTGCCTCTCCTGCATCCAGCTAAGTAACCTGAGAAAGAGGAGTTGGATTTGACAATTGTTACATTGTTATCGTGGGCTGACAGGCTGGCTGAATGGCTGGCAGACGAAAGCGAAGTGAAAGTCAATCTGTATATTTTCCTTGCTCCACAGAATAGTACGCCTGAGTTCACTTTACCGGCCAAGCATCTATCAGATAAACCTAAATCTCCTCTTTCATTTTCTTTCTTGCTGTGTTTTCCTTCTGAAAGAGCTCCTGTGCTGGAAAAGGTTGAGAAAAAGAGAAGCCCACTGAGTTGTTTTTGGCATTGTAACCCCAACTAGAACGAGGACATCAGTTAGATGCCTTTTGAATTGCAAATACATCCACTCATATCTGTGGTCTTCGGCTAGCTGATGATTTCCCGGAAGATTCAGTCTTCATTTGGGGTTGAGTAAGAGAGATGAGGTTGAGTAAGAGAGTTGAGATCAACTACGAGTACAAACGAGTATATTTTTCTGTTTAAATTAAACAAAATGTTATAGCATTTATTTTTAAAGGCACAAAAAACTTTGCCAATGGGCTAAGAAAGAAATATTTGTTATTTAAGATAATAATTCATAGTGTTTGGTTATGGAGATTCACACTAAGGCAGGACTGGACTGGACTGGACTGGACTGCTCTGTTCTGTTTTAAGATGGAAAACAAAAGAGAGTGAATATACAGTATCACAGAACAGAGAAAAGCCTGGAGCTGGATAATAAGATAAGAGTCTACTGTAAATTGGTAAACAACTTGAGTGATCAGAAGGACTTTAGGGCAGAAAGACAATGGTAGTGCTCCGTGGGAAAGTGAAATCATTTGTTTGGGTGTTCAGATGATTGAGGTAATGTGATTCAGTAGTCTTGACCCATGTATGTACCTCTCTTTCTCTGCTTTCAGAAGCGATGTTTAGTCCTCTAAGCAGTAAGCAGCAGCTTGCAGGTCCCGGTCTCACAGATCTACAGCAGTACAGTCAATGGCTGGCCAGTCGACATGAGGCCAGTCTACTGCCCATGAAGGAAGACCTGGCCCTTTGGCTGTCCAGCATGTTGGGTAGTTACTTATAATTCATTTCTACCTTTGTCCATTCTGATTCAGGATGTGTTTTTGCTAGTCTAGTTGGTGACTACTGCTTAAGCTAGGTGGCTCACCTGCATCCCATAATGGGAACAGCAGGCAAAACACAACATATGCTGAAATCTTTATGTCAATTTTACTAAGTTATAAGGTATTCTGCAAGTCTATGTCCTAGGCCCTTCTTCATTCTACTGGTGTGTTCTGTTCATGAGGAAACACTGTATACATCTTGTATTTGCATAGGTTGCTCTGGGCATATCCTGCTTCACTGTGTGTCTTTTTTGTGATGCTTAAATTTGCTCATTGTGTTTGCTTTTCAGTATCTCTTCAGCATTACTTTTTTAAGTAAAGCGCAACCTGTATTATGCATGTTTTCTAAGGTCTCTATAGTTATGTGTACTTAAAATCGATGTGGCCCCTAATGTGTATCCAACATCTGCAAATATGTCATTGTTGATTTGAGGAATCCCATCAATCTTTGTGCATTCATACTTGTGGCTGTACATCTTTATTCTCCCTACATTTCCCTGCATTAATCAGAACCTGAATACAGTTCACTTGAAGTGATTAAAATCCAGGACACAAATTATGAGCAGAAAAGAATGGTAGTGTGTCATAGTTTTGGCTTCAGTTGTGTGTGTGTGGATAGAGGGGGATGTCTGTGGAATTTCTGGCAGCTTTCAGGCCGCAAACAGCCAGCTGAAACTGGGCTTTGTCTTTGGTCTGCCTGAAGCAAATGGAAGCCAGGAGCCGCAGTGGGCCGCATAGGGGCTTCATATACAACCACACACCAACCGCTCATTTTGCAAAGCCCGTCGAGAGCCTCTTTAGTGGCTTATGCCTGTCTCCGTGTTATGTTTTAGACTAATAACTGCTCAACTGAGAAATTGATCTATGTTACAGGAAAACAACCATGAAGAGCTATGTGTATACATGTGGCTTTCTCCATCATTGTTTTGTACTTTTTTGCATTACTTTTTAATATGTGTAGCTGCACTGTTTATTAGTGGTGTTTGCAAACATCAACTATTAAAATAATAGTGGTCATAATAAACATTTGAATCAATCGTTTTTTATGTAACTTGACATACAACTTCTCAATGAAAATCCTATGAGACTAAAGTCCTATTCGCACAGGATTAGTATTATCTGGGGACCTCTGGTTTTTTGTAATAATCGCAGAGATTGTCTGTGATCTTAATCCCGTGCGAAACGGCCATGTCTGTAATTTGTCAAGTAAAAATTCCCCCACAAATTACCTACCATATTTTGACAAACACCGAGGTCCTGTGATAATATTAGTCCAGTGCGAATCGGCATCTCTGCGATTTGAAATTTTGAACAAGATTTGGCGGGATCGTATCTCATTTTTTCAAGGTTTCTGTGCGCCTTTTCAGTCATCTTACGCATAGAATGGAAGCTGCGTTGGAGTGTTTTCACAGTATTTTGGGTGCTGGGTTATGTCGCTACATACCCATCGTCGAGAGAAAATATTCACTGTAAAAAAACATGACAGGATCAGAAGAGCGAAACAAAAAAGAAGGAATATATGGAGATGGATGACATTCTTCGGTTTACATACAACTACACCTACAACGACAAGACTTTCACATAGGGCTGTCAACGGTAACACGTTAACGCATGCGATTAATTATTTCAAATTAACGCGTATATAAATATTTAACGCAATTAACGCAGCATCCATTTGTTTTGACATTCTTTGTCTAGCGTTACATTATGTAATCACGCTCTTATTCGTGTACAGGCTTTTAAACCACTTAAGCGCGATTTGAAACAGTTGCTTTGACATGTTTAATGAAGATAGATAGCTTCTAAACTGTGGGACTCGGCAAAACGCAACGCGAGGTCCAGTCTGGTGTGTACAGTAATGGGCTAAAGGCTGCCTCGGTGAATCTCTTGTCAGACAGCGCATCCGTGTTAAGCTCTCTTTCGTGAGTTTATGTTTAGAAAGAGGGAAGCGCCTTCACGTCATTTCCGGGAGATAAGTCAGTAAATTCGAGTAAAATCACTGAGTTCACTTATCCAGTGCGAATGCGCAACATGATCACAGACAATCTCTGCAATTATTACAAATGACCAGAGGTCCCCAGATAATTCTAATCCCATGCGAATAGGGTTTAAGACACTAAAACTGCAATATGATGTCTGTAGATCTACTTGAAAATATGTCCATTGTGAAAAGTGCTATATAAATAAAACTGCTGTGATTCATATGTGGGATTTGAACAAAAATCGAAGCACACACCGTCTAAGCTATTTGATCAGGTCAACCTAATCTTTTTGAAGTGTATTACGAGAATTCTCACCTGTTGTTTTGTTATATGATCCAGAATATTAGGAATAGCGTTTGTTTCGTTTCTTTGGCTAAGATATTGCTGGAGAGGGGATAGAGGAGGTACGTTCAGAAGGAATTTCACAGGCTCCCCGTCTTCTCTCTGCAAGGTTCAATTGCCACATTTGGAACTCATTAAAACATCCGAACCCCCCAACCACTGACGCCCCTCTATGAACAAAAAAAATGGAGTGGATGAGAAAATATGCTCCTTCCACAGATATCCCAACCCCCTGCCACCAACTCCTGTTTCACAGTGACCTCACAGAAAAGGAATGATCGTCTGGAAGTCAGTCAAATACAGCCCCCACATGTTGATCATAGTAGTATTGTGTTTCTCTCTGAGTGTGTTTTTATTGCAAAATAGATCAGCTAGGTCCTTCCAAGTGAATTTGAATACAGGGAAGTAGAACTAAACAGCATTTAAATAAGTGTAGTTTTAGGCTATACATTGCATTTAATATGCAAATAATACATTCAACACTATATTGCTTATATATAGGCAATTACAATGAAACACAGTCAAATCATTTGTTTTCCGTCAGGTGTCGAGATTACCGCCGAAAGCTTCATGGACAGGTTAGACAACGGTTTCCTGTTGTGTCAGCTGGCTGAGACTCTACAGGAGAAGTTCAGGCAAAACAACGCAGACTTGACTCCACCGGGAAAGGTACTGATATGTTATTATTTCCTTCAAGACACAAACCAGCATCTTAATTCATTTTGAAATGTATGATGATGACACAACATGCTAGAAGACTATAAACATTTAAGTTAAAAGCCCTTCCTTGTGAGAGCCTGCTCAACACAAGCGACAAGCGTTGTGTGCTGCTTTGAGCTTCCACTTTTCTAGGTGGAAGGAAAGTGTGATGTGTACACAGTCAACTGAAGATAGTCAAAGCTAATAGAAGAGAAAACATACGTGAGTTTAGAACAGGAAATGTCATGGCTTCACATAGATTTAGGGTCTGTCTGAAAAATGTGACCCTTTCCGTGAAAACCAGGCTAAAGTCTCAGAATCTAAATATGAGACTGTGAGCATCAAAGTTTGATTTCAAGCATCATCTGCACTGTGATTTCAATTTTTGACATGGCCTTACTCAGTCGATATTAAAGATGGGGTAACACACGCAGCTTCTGTCTTCTGTCTCAAATCTCATATTAATCTTGAGTACATATACAGTAGTATTGCATACGTCTTATCTTCGAAGAGTATTTAGTTTGATCAAATTTGTAAAAGAGAGATACAGCTTTACGATTATTTCCGGAAAAAGACGAGCTGTTGAAGGCAGGCAGTGGGACGGAACTACAACACGAGCACACAATACATCACCGCAATTATCCTTTCGTATTCTTTACATTATGCATGTACGCACCGGTTGCCAACAAAACACAGACATATTACTTAGTTTGATTCATCGCGTGCGGTTCATGTCCGGCATCCTTTGGAGTGCAGGGGGAGTGAATCGAGCACAGAAATACAACATCATATGTCCAACTCGTTTTTTATCAAGTTGACCATGTTAAGCATGAGAAGCCAGTACGTTTAACAGTGTAAAGAATTCAGATCGCATGTAATAGCATGTTACCCCAACTTTAAAGATATTAAGGTTATATTGTCACAGAATGTTATTTATATTATGTACAAAACTGTAAATAACAAAAATGACTTTAGGGATTTCACAGCCTGGGTTACTGTGTTGACATCATGTATATGGTGTACTTCCCTTCCAGAGGTGTAAAGAGTACCTGAAAACCATACTTAAGTAAAAGTACAGATACCTTGCAGTGAAAATTACTCCATTACAAGTTACAAGTCACCAATTCCAAAACGACTTGAGTAAAAGTCTTAGAGTATCTGATTTTAACAGTACTTGAGTATTTTACTCATACTGAATGTAGGCTCAAAGCAGCACTAGTCCTCAACACTTAAGAGACACGTCAGTGAAAAACTAGAAACAGTTGGTTTGTGAGGAGAGCAATCGCATTTATTTTCTTAAATCATAATAAGACTGAACACCTCAAAATTGCAACAAATCATGGTCGACACCATAACCTACTGTACGTCTATTACAAACACCCAAGTCTCATTTAAGCTCAAGTGCTCATAAGTAAACCAAACTCCTTCAAAAAGGTCTCTTCAATGTAACGGATAAATAAAATAATGTTAAGTAGAATTAAAAAGTCAAAGCCTTTTTGCACTGGACATGCTGGTTTGGGCCTCATGGCCAGCTGCAGTCATGTCCTCATTTCACATACACTGTTAGCCCTCACCTGCCATTTCTACAGTCATATACTGTCAACACTGTTGCCTGCTAGTTACTGTAGGTGTTTTACAGTAAACTACTGCAATGGCTGTTTGAAGATATCAATAACATCTTCACATATTACAGACACCACTTTCACTTTATTTCTGTCATCTGTGTAAGATCTTATTGAGATTGAACTCTAGTTCATAGTGGTTCAATTGTGTTTTAAGTCACCATTATGGCGATCAGTGTTTGCTTTGGTTGGACTCTTTGACTTTCTTGTAGCTTTAAAATGTACACTTATACAATAACACTGAAAGGGACTTTACAGGAACCGCAACTTTATGTTTGCTTAGTAACTGAAGATACATCTGAAAGAATTCAATCATTAAATAATAATAATATAGCATTTAAGCTTTATTAAGATATGTTTGGTAAAGTGATTACATGTTATAATGGAAAGATCTCTGTCAGAAAATCTTTCTTTGCAATTGAGACACAGTTAGACACTTGACATACAAACCTCATCAAAATCCACAAGATTGTAGTACCTTCATTGCCCTGTAAATGGCAATATTAATTATAAGATAGGTGCCATGCAAAATGTAATGTGTAATTGCATTAGTCATTACAAATGTAGTGGAGTAAAGAGTACATATACTTGTTCAAAAATGTAGTCAAGTAGAGAGTAAAAGTTGCTAATATCTTTAATACTCAGTACAACTACAAAGTAGCCAAAAATATACTTAAGTAAAGTAACTAAGTACATTTACTCCAATACTTTACACCACTGTTCCCTTCTGACTTCTGGGAAGCATTGGGGAATGTTATAGTGGTTAGTGCATGTGATCCAGACACGTTCAGCTTGTGCTTTGATTTGAATGTGTTTAGACACGTGTTGTGTTTCAGCCCCTTTTCAACATATTTATTTATTTCAAACAAGTTTAAAGCTTGGTTTTTGTATTTAAACATGAATTTAATCAGTAAGACTGTTCGTAAGAACTTGAATCGCAGTGTTGGAGACGTGGTTTAACAGATGTGTCAGCTACTGTAAACACAGTTGTAGGATAACTGTCGGCATATGTTCTGAGAGCTTTTGTAAAAAGATGTCGATGGACTGCCACATGTAAATCTCCTTTTTGTGAGTCACAGATGCAGACCATACAGTGAAGAGAGGGCCTGTGTAGAGAATGGTCAGGAAATTCATGGCAACCGACAAAGCAATGTTATTCCTCCAGTTATAGGAAATACACGAACATTAGCATTTTGAAAACACGAGTTTCTAACACATTTGCTATTTTGTTAGGGTTAAAGGGAGAGTTCACAAATAAATAAAAATTCTGTCGTGATCATGTCATTCAAGACCTGTAACACATTCATCAATGTCTCCATATAGTTTGGTTACCAACATTCTTCAAAAAAATCTTCTTTTGTGATCATCAAAAATAAGTGATACAGGTTTGGGGTTAGGGTGAGTAAATGATGAATTTTCCTTTTTTTTTTAAATTCAATACACACTGGACTATAATTGCCACAAACATGCAGAAATGTTGATTAAAGGCAAAACTGGCCTCTTTATGTTCACAGCCTCTTAATAACTCTTTTTTTTAAACATAAAAAAATGTTAGCAGTTGCATACATCTAGATGAAGAATGTCTCCCTGACATTCATGAATTGAATCAAATTCCCCAGTTTATCTGCATTATTGTTCGTCTTCAATCATATTACTAAGAGTTATACGGCTGTTAAGTGTAGCCCTTTAAAAGCATTGCTATTGAACAAATAAAAGCTAAATACCATCCCACATCCTTAAAGGACCGATTGTATGAAAGTCAAAATGTTTCTGTGTTTAAGTGCTATAATCGGGTCCCCGGTGCATCTAGCAACCCAGAAAACATGACAAACAAGATCCAAGTAACTTTGTTTTGGTAAGCCTTTCTCTGCAAGCATGTGAGAAATCGAGCCGTTCAGATTTCGCTCCTGATGTGATGTAGACGCCGGCTCTTATTATAATATTACCGCCCCTTAATCTACACAGTTCCACCCACCGTGCTCCGCCATTGTTGTTTTCACAAGCGACAGCGGTGTACGTGATGCCATGGCTGAAATTCGTGGACAACATGCAATGTAGTCGCTGCACAGAGTCTTAACCTCGGAAGAGACAACAGTGGATTTATTTTATTTTTAGTGGAAATCCCTCAGAAACCATAAGTAAAAATCGTGAATCACTTCAAGCCAGAGTGCTTTATCAACCTGGGACAGTACAAGCAGGATTAGCTTCAAATTTGTTCCTCAAGAGGGATCGAGAACAGCTGAACAAGACAAAGCTGCCGATGTAAGTAATATGTATCAAAAGTCTGAATTGACGTACATGTACCGTATATATAGGAGGATAATGTTAGCATACGATAGCGAAGGGAGCTAAGTCAGTCACGGGCTTAATAGAACATTCAAAGCCAGTGTCAAACTTACTCTATATTTATATGTTATTTGGCAAATGGGCACTTGGAGTTTAGCTGTATGTATGTTAATACATTATGTGCATTAATATGTTCAACTGCGGCAAGCGGTTTGTTTTGCTATTGAACAGGGGCGAACACTCCGGTTACTTTCATTTTAAACGTCTCAAATCATTCGTCCTTAGGCTGAAAAATCTGTCACCGCATACTAGTTATGCTCTCACGTTGTGTGTGTAACGTTATAACTTGTCAACGACAAGCGCTAAAATCCACGTAATTCCGCTGAGATCGGCAGGTGCGCATTCCTTGGATTTTAGGCAAGCATACATGCACAACATGAGCGCTGTTTGCTGTGATGGATTTTTTTGTCTCCGGACGAATGATTTGAGACGTTTAAAACAAAACTAACCGCAGAGGAGTTCAGGAAACATAATTAAGCTAAACCGTTGCCATGGCAGTACTACACGTGTGTTGACTCGCCGGACAGAAGGGGAGTGGGGTGCGCTGTAACTCATTATCATTTAAAGAGACATGCACCAAAACGGGTTGCTGTGAGCATAGCTGTTTTTGACGAGGCAAAAAGGGTCACAGCCATTGAGTGTTTTTAAGCAAAATATGTTCCAGACATTTCATGAAGACCCTAATAAATCATACCAACTTGTTGAAAGTGCTCATTTTACAAGTCCTTTAAGCTGATTGCAATAGCAATACATTTGCATACCATTAGCATAAAAAGCACCGTCCTTCGGATGAGACATTAAAACCGAGGTCCTGACTCTCTGTGGTCATTAAAAATCCCTCGGTCATTAAAAATCCCTCGGCATCCTGGCCGAATTCGCCCATTCACCTCTATACAGTACATCATTTCTTCCAAACCTTCCCCAAATGTACTAACTGGCTTTGTAACTCTGTCGCCTCTCCACTAATAAGTTGGTGTGTGGTGGGCGTTCTGGCGCAAAATGGCTGCCGTCGCATCATCCAGGTGGATGCTGCACATTGGTGGTGGTTGAGGAGATTCCTCCTTCCATTTAAAGCGCTTTGAGTACCCAGAAAATGCAATTAATTATTATTATTATTATAAATGGATGTTATTTTCCTTGTTCTCTGCTCTCAACACTGATATACACATTTAATGTTTTCCACAGCAGTAACATAAATTACTTTAGCATGTCAGCCAACACGTTTGCGTGTTTTCAGACCATAAACGTGCAAAATCTAGCCGTACTTCAGCATATCAGTTTCAGGTGAATGTACAGTATTTGTAGTTTCTGTCTCACACAAAGTCTTTTGTCTGAAATCATGGCTGCTTGCCACCCCCTGCCAAACCTCGGCATTGTGAGACGACGCACTTTGGAAAATCTTTGGAAGAGCTTTCTCTTTTAAACGAGTGAGTAAATGAAAGCTATGACTTGTTAAGTGTTGAAAAACTCCCCCCAGATGGGAAAACCATTAAGATCAGGCGATTTTTTTCAGGGGTAAATTAAGAAAATATTTCTGCTTGTCTTGGCCAAGAACCACCTCTTATATGCACAGAATGGGGCTTTTCTGTTACGAGTCTTTCCAGTTCTACTAATAGAGTCCCAGAAGAATAATGGCACAGAAACTACACCGTGTAACTTATAACCTGTATTTGTCAAAGTCTGTAGTTGTCTGGTTTGGCTTTGTCTTATCACAACAGATGAGACTTTTCCTAATATACAGTAAAACTTTCAGATGGTTTTAGACGACTGTAAAGCACAAGTCGTAATTTTATTTTATTGCATTTATCCAAACTGCCATTATAGGTTAATACAGTGTACAGTGTGCATATGTTGGCTGACATAGTCCATTGAGGCGGTTGTCTTATGCCATGGTTTTATAGAGTTCGTCTCATAGGATTCACTTCTGGGAAACAGAACAAAAGGGTCTCAGGGGAGAAATATTGAAGTTCCAAAGTGTTTCATTTCAGTCTATAGTTTATAATTGTAAACACATTAAGGGAAAAATCCCACAAGTTTACAGCACAAGAAGGACCCATATCTAGATATGTGAATACCCCACACAATGTGATGGCAATTCATAACTATTTAATGATTTAGCGAATTGGTGGCTAATTATTATGAAATCTCAGTCGAACACTGTAATTTTACAGAATTTTATTTTACAGAAAAATTAAATGTTAAAAAAAGTTACTTAAATAAACTGCAAATGTATGAGTTGAGTGTAAAATAACATGAAAAACAATTTTACTCCACAAACTTTTTTATTTTACGTTTATTTCTCTTTTTACAGATTTTTTATGATATACATTTTCATACAATCCTTTCCACCCCAGTGACGGTTGTGCTTAGGGGTGGACCACCATGCTTGTTTTCGAATGATCTTACAAATTTAAATAGTTACTTTTTTCTGTTTGATCAGATTGAAATGAAGAGTTTGGTTCCAAAATGAGATGACTCCGTTTTTAAAAAAATTCAAAAATCATGTTTTTTTATTGTGCATTACAATTAATATCGATCAAACTGTGTTGGTTTGTTTTGATTTAAGCCATAATAGCTAAAAAAATACAGCTAACTAACACAATAAAAACATAATAAAAAACATGATTTTGGAAAAAATAAAAAAACTGAGCTATCTCATTTTAGAACCAAACTCTTCAAATATTGTAAAAACTTGAGGGTTGCTGTTTTGACTTGGTCCAGTAAGTAACAGTTGTGGTTTTTACTGTGTATTGTACTCTGAAAATAATAAATAGCCTAAAACAACTTTACTAAATGTTAGTCATGCACTTATCTCAGGGTTATTATCTGTTTCTTATACTGTATATACATTACATACTGTACTAAATAATACCTAGGATCATTAGCTTTATTTTGTGGGTAGTAATAATGAAATGACAATTTTTTTCAAATAGCTGCAGTGTTTTTCTGTGTACATGCGTCAGAGGCCATGTGTGTGTGTGTGTGTGCGTACATGAGAAAGAGAAATATAATGGCGCAGATGTGAGGAACATTTGAGGTCACGACTCCTCGGGGATAGCTATACACACAGTAGTCCATTGATCACACATTGAAGAGTCTACAGGCATCCTACATCAAACATCACTTTAGATTATGAGCCAATACATTGGTAAGCGATCTTTCACAGAGCTGGAGAATGTTCTGGAAAGGCAGGAGAAAAAATCCATTCCAGTCACGACTGCATTCTTCCAGCATGATCTCATGACACCTTTCTCAGTCTTCTGTATGAAAATGTACACTGCATAAATCCAGTGCAGACTACCCCCTTAAGGCAGGCATTTATTTGTTGCTATCGGTTACTGTTATATTCTCTAGATTATTGAAAAGATGGATGTGTTGTGAGAGTTCATGTGTATAATCAGAGCAGATAATGGAGACGGAGCAAAAAATGGATGTTGGACAGGAAATAGTAAAGGGGATTTCTAGAACTCCTAAACCCTTGCATCCATGGACATTAACATTCTTTCCTGATTTAGTTGTTCTTCCAAAAATCCCCGTTTCCCTCATAAAAGGGTTTGTCCTCATGTGTAAACAGGTTTTCATAATAATCATGACTATAGCTTTGTTCCAAACCCTTGTGAGTTATCAACCTAAACAGCAAAAGACAGATATAGAACCTTATATGTTGGCCATGCGTCACTACACTGACATTCCTTATATATGTGTAATATTTTAATGGCAAATGTCTGTCGGTGAAGCCATTGTAATACAGACAAACTCTTTTTTTTTTAGTTGATCCCCAGTAGGAGGATTCCCTGCCGAGCCAGCGCCCCATCCGGTTCCTTTTTTGCCAGGGACAACACAGCCAACTTCCTGTCGTGGTGTCGAGAGGTGGGCGTTGGTGACACCTGTCTGTTTGAGTCTGATGGACTGGGTGAGTGTTATACATTGTAAACAAATCCCTAATGCAGGCACAAATGATCATGGGTAAAATGCCTAATTCTGTGCAGTTTGCATGTGACTTCTCTCTCTGAGGAAACATGGGCAATTCCAACATTATGGACGTCACATTTTGCGTTATGGACGTGACCTAAAAATGCTCAGAGAATGAATTTGTTACAAATATATTGAACCATCTGTTTATATTTTACTAAACCCTTGTTGATAGAGTCTAAACATAAAAAGTCAGTCTATGAACAAATTTTCTATTTTAAAAAAGGGAAATAAACATGCGTTATGGATGTGACAAAAAAAGTACATGATTTTGGGAGACTATAATCTTTGAAGGATTTCTGTGAAATAAAATGCACAATCCTGAAGCAATAATACCCAATTAATGGAGAAGGGATGCCTCTTTATAGAACATAAAATAGTTATTTTATTTTAATTTTCATGTGTCCATTTATGAGGAGCATTACAGATGTGACAATCCTGAAAATGGCACTTACCTGACTATGAAAAATCATGCACTAAAAATAAAACAAATGCTTTACAAATTTGAAGAGAGATCTCACATGGGTATTTGAACCACCAAATGTTAATATCTGTGCTGTTATAAAAGTAAAAACTGTTGGTAAAAACTTAATTTTTTCATGGTAAGGTTGTCATTTTCACGGAATTGCCTAAATGTCACGGAACGGGGAGACAGAACCCAAATGCAGGCAGGTGAAGGGTTAAACAAAGAAGACTTTAATAAGAACAAAGGAAATACCCACGAGGGGGTGTCTGACAAAATAAACTAAAATACAAAACGATAAACCAAAAACTTCCCTCAAGGGGGCAAAATAAACAAGGTCCAAAGAGTATAAAAATAATAAATCCACAGCACAAGGGAAAATCCACAGGACACAGACATTAGGGCGAGTAAAACGCACGTACAAAGAACAATGCACCGAACAACAACTGGGAATAAACACAGGACTAATAAAGGGAACCAGTGACAAGGGAAAATGATACAGGGACGGTGAAGGACAGGTGACAAGGATTAACACTAATGGGAACTGGCGGGAAGATGATGGGACAGGTGAGAGGGATGAAACACTAATGGGAGACTAAAGCTTAAGTTATAGTCGTGCGTAGGACCTACGGCGTAGCCTACGTACGTAGACGACGCCGTCGTGAACATTTATGGTTCTGCGTTGAGAGTATGCGTCGTACTGCAATTACACTGCCGAAACGCTAGATGGCTCTTTGTGTTTTCACGGGTTTGCTCTTCTTCGCCGATGTTTTGTGTGTATGCTAGTGTTTGCAAGCGATGGAAGCTGATTGCATCTTAACGGAGTTGGAGCTGATCGAAGTAGAAAAACAGTTACTTTTAATTAATTCACTTCAACAAAAAGCTAGAAACCAGAGATGTCGATGCTCGCCATGTTGTTCTTTTGTGGACTCTGAACTTGCCGGAAGAAGACGCCAGAGAAGAAGATGCCAGAAATGCGTAGAAGGAAGTACGATGCTGCCAAACCGACCAATCACAGCGCTTGCGGTCCGCGTAGGGTCCGCGTTGAGTTGACGCGTTGTTACATTTTTGGAGAGGTGCGCGTCAGGCTACGGCGTAGGGTACGCACAGGGTACGCGGCTCTGCGTAGGCTACGCCGTAGGTTACGGCATAGGTCCTACGCAGAACCATAAATTGGCCATAACGGAGAAACAGGAAGGCGGGGCTGAAAGACAAGACAGGATGATACGCGGCGAAAGTGACAACAAAGCCACGTGTCTCCACACAAAACGCAACATAAACCCGCAAGACGTGGTTCTGTCACGACTCCGTCCAGTGAGCATGAGAACTCGTAACAGGAAGGACAGATTCCTGACACTAAATTTATGATTGCCAGGTTGCTTTGTAGACCTACATCAATCATCAGCAACACAAAAAATATACTTTAACATACAAATACACAAAACATACAAACATCAAACCCCTAATAATGTTTAGAATTTGTTAGGCCATACTAATATAATTAGGCCATCATGTGGCATGGTGGACAACTGAAAATGCTCTTTTCTGAGCTCTGTAGATTTATTGACATTGGGTCAAAGGCATATGGAAAAGAATTTGGAGCTTAAACTTGGAATTTAAACTATCAAAGAAACTGTAAAATTGTAATTTAGGTAACAAGGACGTGCACAGACATTTTGAGGGGCATGGGCTCAAGTGGAAAAAAAGGGCACTTCTCATATTTGTTTTATTTTTTTCCAAACAAAATGTTAAATATATTAAAAACAACGTTTTTTTAAATCCCTCACACTCACCCAATTGTTTCATGTTGTTTCATTTTCCAACAATGTCTACAAAATAATCAGTTCACATAGAGACCATTGTCTTCCTTAGAATTCACTAATTTTATAACAAGAACAGGCAACAACAAAGGAAACGTCTTGGTTACGGATGTAACCTCGGTTCCCTGATGGAGGGAACGAGACGTTGTGTCGAACCGACAGAATGGGGTTTGTCTTGAGAACCTATCATCTTCTGAGTATTTAGAAAAAGCCAATGAAAATTGGCGAATGAAATTTGCATGCCAGACTCCTCCCCGGATGTCCGGGTATAAGAGGGAAGCCGGCGTGCTCATTCATTCACCTTTGGTCTGAGGAGCCTTAAGCATCCTCCCCCGACCGCTGGGGTGGGCGGCCAGTGTTGTGGCATGAGGGACACAACGTCTCGTTCCCTCCATCAGGGAACCGAGGTTACATCCGTAACCAAGACGTTCCCTTTCTGTCGGTCTCTCGACGTTGTGTCGAACCGACAGAATGGGGTTCCTATGTAAGACGCCACAGCACTGAGCCGCGTCACAATCTCTAGCGGCGCGACGTTGACTGGCCTGGGAGAGTCAGACGAAGCTGCTAACGCGAAATTATGACCATCCAGTGGAGAGGAAGGGGACCCAGAGCTTTACCACAAAGTTGGGAAGCCCCTGCCACCGGCCGTCACGGGCGGAGGCCTAGTTCTCTAAATGGCGAGAAGCCGCCAGGCACCGTAAGGGCCACTGGGTAAGCATTATTCCCCCCGGAGGAAAAATGCTGCAGAGACCACTACCTACCATAGGGAGGAATTAGTGGAGACACTACATGGTCTCACCAACAGGGGAGAACTCATGGGAAAATGTGCTTACTGCAGGAGTTAACTGCAAGGTGGGAGTCCACCTAGAGAGGTCATGGGTTGCCGAGGTGGGAACCATTCATGAGGATACATCAGACGGAACAGCCCACAGAGGGGGGGGGTTTACCACATCTGGAGCACTAGGTCCGGTTAGAGCTATGTGGGAGATATATCAACTGTTCCCCGGCCTAAGGGGGCAGGGCTGCTCTGCCCAGCCTGCCCCGAGGAAGGTGCTAGTGATGGATAAAATGCCTGTTCTTTACCCAGTGGGGGAAAGAGGGGAGGCGTAATAGCCGCTGATCCCCCTAAGGAAGGGGGAAGGGCTTTCGCAGGCGTACGCCCTACCGGCTGCCGGTCCTACGGCATGCCAGGATGCGGGCTGACACCGGTTCCGCGCGTAGGTATTAGAACCTCACGGAGTTGTTGGGCATAGCCCAACCCGCAGCTCTGCAGATGTCTGCCAGAGAGGCGCCCTGAGCCAGTGCCCATGAGGAGTGAGCTCACTCCCGACAGGCAGGGGCGAATTGAGATCGGTATGCCCTAACGAGGGCATCCACGATCCAGTGCGCCAGCCTCTGTTTGGAGACAGCCCTCCCTTCTGCTGACCTCCGAACAGACAAAGAGCTGCTCAGAGCTTCTGGGCTCTGCGTGCGGTCCAAGTAGAGGCGCAGTGCGCGTACTGGACACAACACGGAAAGGTTGGGTCTTCCTCCCCGGTGGGGAGCGCCTGCAGGTTCACCACCTGGTCTCTCGGAAGAGTGGTGGGAACTTTGAGCACGTAGCCGGGGCGGGGTCTCAAGATAACGTGAGAATCCCGGCCCCGAGTTCTAGGCAACCTGTGGACACAGAGGGTGCTTGCAGATCCCCTACCCTCTTGGGCCATCAGGAAAGCCGTCTTTATCAAGACTGAGAAAGAGCGGCAACCCCGAGAGGCTCGAAGGGGGTGGGGCCTCTTGAGGCCCGCCACCTAGGTCGCAAGAGGGTACGGAGCGCGGATAAGATGGTCACCCTCTCGCGCCCCTTAGGAACCTAATGACCAGGTCATGCTGTCCCAGAGGCTACCCAGCACTTGGGTCATGATGAGCGGCCGTAGCGGCTACATACATTCCCAGTGTGGAGGGGGAGAGGTTATTCCCCAGTCTCTCTTGAGGAAGGGACAGCTTGTACCCGACCGAGCAACTCCGCGGGTCTTCTCGCCGAGAAGAGCACCAGGACGAGAAGAGGCGCCACCTATGGGTGTATAGCCGCCCAGTGGCCGAAGCCCTAGCCTGAGTGACGTCCCAACCAGACCGGGGATGGGTCACTCAGGATCTCCTCGTCCCGTCCAGACATGGAGACCAGGTTCTGCCTGGGATGCCGTAACGTGCCCCTTCCCCTGGGGAAGCAGTTCGCCAGTGGGAGCGGCCAGGGGGGAGTTGTTGTCAGAGCCTTAGCTCCGAGAACCAAGTCCTGGTTAGGCCAAAGGGGCGTAACTAGTACCACTTGATGCTCCTCTTCCCTGGCCTTGCACAGGACCTGTGCAATGAGGCTCACTGGGGGGAAGCGTACTTCCGCTTGTCCCGCGGCCAGCTGTGCGCAAAGGGTATCAGTGCCAAGGTTGCCTCGGACAGGGAGTACCAAAGCGGACAATGGGTGGAGTCCGGGGAGGCAACAGGACCACCTGTGCCTGGCTGAACTGCTCCCAAATGAGCCGGCTGCGCGGGGATGGATTCGCCACTCTCCGCGAGGCGTCGACTGACGAGAGAGCACATCGGCTGTCTGGTTCAGGACGCCTGGGATGTGTGTGGCTCGCTGGGAACTGATCACCTGCTGACTCCAGAGGAGGAGGCGCCGGGCGAGTCATGTTAGCTGCCGTGAGCGAATGCCACCAATGATATACGCCCCAGCAGCTGTGCTGTCCGACCGGACCAGCACGTGCTTGCCCTGCACGAGAGGTAGTAGCATCCTCAATGCAAGTAGCACAACCAACAACTCTAGGCAGTTGAAATGCCAACGCAGGCGGGGGCCCGTCCACCGCCCCGACACTGCGTGCCCGTTGCACACGGCACCCCAACCCTACAGGTATCCCTAAGGGGACCCCTGTCCGCAAGAAGGTCATGGGAGACCAGGGGTTAGGGTGTGTTGGCAGAAAAGCGTGATGACCATACGCCTGCTGCTGGTGTGCCACGCTCTCCAAGGAACTTGACTCTGTAGCCAGTGTTAGAGCAGTCGTATGTGCATCGACCCGAGGGAGACCACCCCCGCCGAAGATGCCATGTATCCCAGGAGCCTCTGAAATTGTCTGGGACCGCTGACTGTCTGAAAGCTTCAGGCAGTTCAACACTGATCGGGCACGCTCTGTAGTCAGTCGCACTGCCTCTGGGAGGCCGCGTGGGCGCGGGCTTCTTCGTCGCGGATCTCGCGCCCCCCGCAGGGACAGACCGAAGGGGAGGACCCTGTACTGATATGCCCATCCCTCGAATGCGAACCGTAGGAACGGCCGATGTTGAGGGAGGATCGAGACATGAAGTACGCGTCCTTCAGGTCGATTGCCATGAACCAGTCCTGACACCTGACGGACGTCAGGATGCGCTTCTGCGTGATCAACCTGAAAGGCAGCTATTGTGTAGGTGCCTGTTCAGAACACACAGACCCAAGATAGGGCGCAACCCCTCGCCTTTCTTGGGGACAATGAAGTACAGGCTGTAAAACCCGTTGAACATCTCGGCTGGTGAGACGGGCTCGATCACTCCCTTCGCCAGAAGGGTGGCGACCTCGGCCCGAAGTACGGGAACATCCTAGCCTCTGACTGAGGTATATCGGATGCCCTGAACTTTGGCGGGCGTGAGGCGACTGGATCGCGTAGCCGAGACGGATCGTCTTCCCTAGCCAGCCTGATAGTCTGGGAAGCCGGACAGGCTCCCAGAAATGAGACAGGGGGACTAAAGGTACGATCTTTTTCATCGTCCCCCCGGGGGATGGTTCGATGGCTAGCAGTACGGATTCCTTGCCAGGGGAAGTCCCCCGGGGAGGAGATCGGCTCTGCTGTTTTTCCTGCCTGGCGACTGCGCAGCTCAATGCACTGTCTGACTGAGAGTGCTGATGGCTGGTGTTTATACTTGACATTGCGCTTCGCTATGACGCAACGTCAAGTTTGCCGTTCACCATCGTGCAGAGGGTGGGAGCGGCTGTGATAACCCAGAGAGAGAGGAAACTCTCTTTTTTGAGAGTAAGTGGGCACTAGCCCCCCGGAGGGGGCCAGCAGATGGAGAGACGGGGCAGGATCCATCCCTATCCGACTTCCCAGTGATGTGGCTGGGGTCGGGCCCAATGGTAGCCTCGATCCCTCTGAGGTCTTCCCATGAGGGCCGCTTCGCCGCGGCTGCTGATGGGGCGATGGTCTCCTCTTCGCTGTCTCCTCCAGGGAGGGCAGCCTGAGTGGGGGGTGCCAGAGCTGGAGGGCGTCGAAGAGGACCAGGGCTGCTGGGAAGCAGACAGTGCACAGGACTCGATGGCCGAATCGCGGCACGGAGGACTGCTTCTTTACTGTCAAGAACCCTCCGGGGGAGGCCGCGTGCGGGTCTCGCGCCCGCGACGGGCGGGGGGTGAGCAGGGCCGCTGCGGCTCGACAGTAACACCAACCAGCCCCCCCTTGCGAGATGGGTGCGTCGAGAAAGCGGACCTTCTCGGCGTTACTCATCTGCGCAAGGATCGGCCAGAGGAGTTTCTCATGGACCACAAGTGTGGACATCGTCCGACCCAGGGCCCGCGTGGTCACCTTGGTCGCCCGTAGAGCGAGGTCGGTGGCGGCACGGAGTTCCTGCATAAGCGCTGGGTCTGTCTTATCCTCGTGGAGCTCTCTCAACGCCCTGGCCTGGCAGGAGCCATAGCGTAGAGAGAGGAGGCAGCTTGGTCCGCCGCAATGTAAGCTCTCGACACCAGAGATGCCAAGACCCCACATGCTTTGGACGGGAGTCTAGGTCGAGCCCCATCCCCAGGTGGCCGCCACCTACGGGCACGAGTGCACCGCGGCGGCATACTCCACCTGGGGGACTTCAACGTATCCTCTAGCTGTCCCAACCTCGAGGGAAGAGAGGGTGACAGAACTTTGTTTGACGTGAAACGTGCCAGAAAGGGGGTGTTTCCAGGTCTTACTAAGTTCCTCATGCACTTCCGGTAAACACGGCACTGAGGGCGGGCGCGGCTTGGAGCCGCGCTCAAACCCGATGCGCCATGTAGCCAGCCGCGAGTGCCGGGAGAGGCAGTGCGGGCACTGCAACCCAACACTCACGGCGGCCCGGGAAAGCATGGCTGACATTTCGACATCCGCTTCTTCCTGGGATCGACCCCCCGAGGGAGGGAGCCCGAGGAATAGGGTTGGGAATCGAAAATCAATTCCAATTTGGAATCGGAATTGAAAGGCTAGGAATCGGATCGGAATCGAAAGGAATAGGAATCGGATACTTGAGATTAAAATTTGAATTTCTCTTATCAATTCCTGTGTGCATATTTTCAGAAAAGTACATGCGTTGCATGATCTGCTGAAATCTCAATAAAAGCCCTTATGAAAATTATCGATATTTTTTACTATAGTAAGCATAGTTTAGCTATAGAATTTGCATTAAAGCACAGGAATCACAAATTAACCATAGTTGCATTATAGTAACTGCAGTTTAACCATGATGTAGTTCAACTATGATAATACAAATTGTAATAAATCAGAAAAGGTGTGTTTCTATGTTTAAATATACACAAACGGTGCTCATAATAATATATATATTATATAATTATATAATATATTTGCAAACAAGTCAACAAGCAGGCTAAATGACCATACAGGTTGATATCTAAATGTTTTACTTCAACTGTGGAATCGAAACTGGGAATCGATAAGATCGAAATCGATAAGCAGAATCAGAATTAAGATCGGAATCGATAAAATTGAAAGATTCCAACTCTACGAGGAATCATCGGAGTCGGATGGGTACGTCACCCGATGCTGCAAGAGACATTCTCATCATCACGCATCGTGTCCGAATACGTGATTGAGGAATAAGACGGCAGACCGTCTCCTGGGGAACGGTGAGAGCAAGACGAGGTGCGAACGTCCGTGAGCCAGTGGCTGGCGGATTAATCCTCAGCAGTAATCCTCATATCACCTGCTGCTTTGCCGTGCGGAGGCAGGGCCGTAGTCCTGCCGCCACGGAACGGGGAGCAAACGAGGTGGTGGCTGAGTCCCGTGGGAACACAGCCACCTGTGACGCAACGTCTGAATCGTCACCGCCCGCAGTGCGGGCAGGACGTATCCACAACGTCTGCCCCAGCGTACTGGAAGCAGGCATCGTGTCCGTCCCCCTCCTCGATGAGTGTGTTGCACCCATGAGAACAGCGGGACAAGCCACGCTGGAGAAATTTGCTCTTTTAGAAAAGGAAATTTGCTCGAACACCTCCGGAACTGCCCAGACACCCAGGGGAGAGTCACTGCAGGAAGGGACCGTCCGCTGTACCACGTCGAAGATTCCAGCAGAAAAATGATCACCAAAGATCGTAGAGAAGCTCATCAGATGCGTAGGCTCTGAAGAACAAAAGGTGAATGAATGAGCACGCCGGCTTCCCTCTTATACCCGGACATCCGGGGAGGAGTCCGGCATGCAAATTTCATTCGCCAATTTTCATTGGCCTTTTTTAAATACTCAGATGATAGGTTCTCAAGACAAACCCCATTCTGTCGGTTCGACACAACGTCAAGAGACCGACAGAAAGGGAACTAAGCCACAATGTGTATGTTTTCTATGCTAAAGTTTCAAGTATATACATAGAATCAATGACTGCACAAAGGAAAAGGACATATTTTCACTAATAATTTGTTTATTTTGCACAAGCCAATAAACTGTTTTAATTATTTTGGTGTTATTGGGACACCAACAATGACCTTCACACTAAACTGAAAAAGGCAGTTGGTGCTAATTTGTTATTTTTCATGACAAAAACCTGCAAAATTAATTAAAACACACTGCAAAAAATGATTGACGAAATACACAAATACAGCAGCTTAACTAATAATAATAATTATTATTATTATTAATAATAATATTATTATTGTTGTTGTTATAATTACACTTACCACGCACACACACACTGATGGTGACAAGAACTTTGTTTCACATTTGAGGGAGGGCTGCTTAGATCTATCAGCATACACAACATATAAAATGGATAGTTATTAGATGAGGAGTCTGACATCAAACTTATCAAGTTATTGTTTAAGGCAGGACACTTAATGTACCGTTCAAGTTTGAGATGTTGGTCTATTCTGCTTTCATGTCTTCTTTTGCTCTAATGGAAAGGAAATATCCAAAATACACATTAAGGTGTTTGTTTTAAGCCTTCTATACCCTCGTCTGTTTGCTTCTGTAGATTTCTTCTAAATTAACCCAAAACAAGCGGGATATATCTGACTATTTAAACATAACATTTCAAGGGAAAATACTCTTGATGTAAGTTGTATTAACTAATACCTGGTGATATGCTTTAGTTTTTTTATCCTATTCATCTGCATTGCCTGCAAGTTAGCACATTTTAATTACTTAATACCTACATTTCAATGAGGCGATTCTGATGACGTTATTAATTATACTGTATTCAGCTGTCGTTACTTCATTTAGTTAGCATGTAAGTTAATGATATACTGCCTTAGCGAAACTTTAGCTAACTCAGCTCATAAGTGATGGATGTTAGCAAAACAATATTTGCGGTTTGTCTTTTGGATAATTAGCTGTGAATTCGAGGTACATGTAGCTAGTCTGTTCATCACCACTCACCTCCACGCCAAGACAAACGCTACTGCAAAGGAGGGAGAGCTTCACTTCTGCGGCTCTCTGCCTGATGTGCCAAACGTGCTGCACACAGGTGTGCTGCGCGTGCGCGTGCCCGCTATGCGCTGCTGCGCGCCTGCGTGTAGATGCGGATGGAAGAAAGGCATCGGAACTCTCAACATTTCCCGACCTGACCTGAGATGTTCTATTTGTTTGACAGGGAACGCTGTGCGCGAACAGAAACACATACGCGCGCACACACATATGTATTCATTTATTTTTAAAAATCCCAGAAAAAAGGGCACTTTCTCTCGAGGAAGAAAAAAGGCCTGGGCTCAAGCCCCCAAGGCCCCCCCCCCGCACGTGCCTGTTAGGTAACATGTTACTATATAACACTTTACTCACTGTACTGTGCTTTACTACACCGTAATGTATTATACTGTTCTGTACTGTGCAATAGACCATTTCATCAGACGCGCGCCTGGACTGCAGTTAACTCCCCGCCTGCGTTTGTTTATCAGTCTGGCTAGTGTCTAATAATACAACTATTTATATTTTATTTTATTTATGTTAATATTAATATATATTATTGTATGTATAATAATTGTATTAAATAAACAATTTGTTGAATTTTGTTGTGTTAATTAAATTAAATAAACAATTTGTTAAATGGGCCCTGTAGTTTCGTTGCATTTAAAGAAACCGTGTGGGACATTGACATCTAGCGGTTGAGCTTGGTATCGCAGTCTAAATTCAAAATATTGGAGAGGCAATATTAACCAAGTTAATGGTTCCTTCTGGTCTCTTTTGCTTGTTATCAGAAATAATCTACAGACATATTCTATTCGATTCTATTCTATTCTGTATACTGTATTGTTTTAAGACTTTTTGTGCCCCCATAATTTAAATTGCAATTTTTATATGGGAATGGTATGCTTAGGATGGTAATTTGATTATTTTGCTGTCTTGCCGTAAATGAAACTGCAATATGCTGAAATGTATAAAACAACTTACTGATTTCCTGAAACTACAATAAATCTAAAAGAGATGGATTGCTCTGTGTCTCTGTAGCAGATTTATGCTTATCATGTTGCAAATAAAGCTGTGTTCTTTCTATTTACCTTTGGCAATAATGGTATTCTACGCAGCCCAGTATCTAGCTCTTATGCGTCAGATTCAGAGCTCTAGAGGTAGACAGTTGGAGCAGGTTCTTTGTCCTCTTTTTCCAACTCAAGCCAACTGGAGAGAAAAACAAGTCTCACACAGCATAAAGAAAGACAGAATCAGGTGATGGAGGGAGTGCGGCCTGGCAGTAAATCCGAGAAGCCTTTCTCTTCTCGCTGGAGTTACGCACACACACAGCTCAAAGTATATGAGCGTATTGTTGTGATGAAGTGTGTTCTTGTGTGTGTACTGTAGTGGTGACATGTGCTGTGCGCCATTGTATAACACAGATACAAACTCCAACCACAGCCTTCAATCCTCTCTGTCATTTGCATATTCAAATATCTACTTGGATGCCCATAACATTTTAAATGCAAACCAGTGTAAACAGATTGATCAAGTTCTTGCTGTTGTAGATGTATTCCAGTACCCCAGAAATGCAGGGTAGTGTAGTGCACTGTAGTATAGTACAGTACCATATAGTATAGTGCAGTACAGTATAGATTAGTATAGTACAGTATTATTAATTTAGACTGTATACACTTTTATCCAAAGCATCTTACAAATGAGAGGATATTTACTATAAATGAAGTGTAAGTGATAAAATTGTATAGTACAGCATAGTACATTCTAATATCGATTTACCGATTCCTCTTATAGTATGGTATTGTACTGTTTAGTGTACAGTACAGAACAGTACCATATATTTACCAGTTGCTTTGTATTTTACAGCACATCCACTTACAGTGTACTTACCAAACAAAACACTGGTAATGACATGCGCTTAATAAGAGTAATGCACTCCAAAAACAAATTCAGTGACTTAGTAAATATTAACTCAACTTTATTTATATAGCGCTTTTACAATTTTCATTGTTACAAAGCAGCTGTACATGAGACATATTGACTATAAGCAAAATAATTAAAGTTGTACCTGCAGAAACAAGAAAAGGTTGAAAACACAGAAGACAGACATACCCACATATAAAACACTCCACACACACAATATGCACACGTACTAACACACATAGACATAGAGACACACACACACACACGGATGCGCACGCACGCACACACACACACACAACACAACACACACACACGTACGTACACAGACAAGTACGCACACACACACACACACACACACACACGCTCAGTGAGAGCACACATTTAGGATAAAGGAGAGAGAAGCACAGGTCAAATATAACAGACAATAAATTCCTATATGCAATATTAATTAAGTAAAACTTTAAAATTCTAAATCAGCCCCCCCGGTCAGGCAGATAGTGCAAAAACAGTATGCAAACGGTGGCGAGGAACCCAAAACTCTAATCGAGAAAAAAAACCTCAGGAGAACCCAGGCCCAACCAGGGGATTCCAGTTCCCCTCTGGCAAAAGCTGCTGCCTCTGCACAAGCTCCAGAGAACTTGCACAACAAGGCTAAATAAAATAAATAAACTTAATAATAAAATAAATTATAGTTTAAGATTATCATTAATAATCTAATAGCATTTGAAGTTTTGTGGTGAAGACATGTCAAGAGACCGCGTCCTTCTTTATCCAGCTCTATCATCTCAGCTCTTGTCAGGTCCCCACTTCCCATTCTCCGCTCTACCATCAGGTCAGGCCATGAACTGCATCCTGCTCGCTGTGGTAACCTTGGAACAATGAGACAAGACTGGCTGAGAGTAGAGTACTGTTCTGTACTCTTTGATGCAACAAGTACATCAGTTGTGTTTTTGGTTCCGGTTGATCTAACTAATGCAGCCTAAACCCTCTGAAGATTTATATTATGGAAGAGTAGTGTATGCAAGATTAAAAAGATGCGTCTTTAGTCTAGATTTAAACTGACAGAGTGTGTCTGCCTCCCGGACAGTGCAGGGAAGACTATTCCAAAGTTTAGGCGCTAGATAGGAAAAGGATCTACCACCTGCACTTGATTTTGAAATTCTAGGTATTACCAACTGACAGGACGCCTGAGAGCGTAATGCACGTGAAGGACTGTAATACAAAAGGAGTTCATTCAAGTACTGAGGAGCTAAACCATGTAAGGCTTTATAGGTAATAAGCAAGATTTTAAAGTTAACGCGATGCTTTATAGGTAACCAGTGCAAGGTTGACAGAACCGGGCTAATATGTTCATACTTTTTTGTACGTGTAAGAACTCGAGCTGCCGCGTTTTGGACCAATTGGAGTTTTTGTAATAAGCCTGCAGGGCAACCACCTAACAGTGCATTACAGTAATCTAGTCTTGATGTCATGAATGCATGAATTAACTTCTCTGCATCTGAGATTGACAGCATATGACGTAGTTTAGATATATTCTTAAAATGGAAAAACGCAATTTTACAGGTGTTGGCGACGTGGCTCTCAAATGACAGATTACTATCGAATAGAACGCCAAGATTCTTTGCTGACGACGAGGGTTTTATGGAACATCCGTCAATAGTTAAACAGTATTCTTGGTTGTTACTTATAGCAGTTTTCGGTCCAATAAGTAACACTTCCGTTTTGTCCGAGTTCAGTAATAAAAAGTTGTTACTCATCCAGTTTTTTATATCGACTATGCATTCCATTATTCGATGGAACTGCTGTGTTTCATGAGGCTTCGAGGAAATATAAAGTTGAGTATCATCAGCATAACAGTGAAAGCTAACTCCGTGTCGCTTTATTATATCTCCTAGAGGTAGCATGTATAATGCGAAGAGCAGAGGCCCTAAGACTGAGCCCTGTGGTACACCGTACTGGACTTGCGATTTGCGTGACACCTCATTGTTTATTGCTACAAATTGAAAACGGTCGGATAAATAAGATTTAAACCATTTCAAAGCTATTCCCTTAATGCCGACATAATTTTCGAGTCTATGTAGGAGTGTGCTGTGGTCAATGGTATCGAATGCAGCACTAAGGTCTAGCAGCACCAATAACGAGATACAACCTCGGTCAGACGCCAATAGCAGATCATTTGTAACTCTGATCAAAGCAGTCTCTGTACTGTGACATGCTCTAAATCCAGACTGGAATTCTTCATTGATGTCATTCCTTTGGAGGAAGGAGCATAATTGAGTTGAAACTACTTTTTCCAGAACTTTAGATATGAAAGGTAGATTCGATATAGGCCTGTAGTTCCTTAGTTCTCTAGGGTCGAGTTGGGGTTTTTTGACAAGGGGCCTTATAACAGCCACCTTATATGCTTTAGGCACATGTCCTAATGTCAGAGATGAGTTAATAATACCAAGAAGAGGATCTATAATTTCTGGGAGCATCTCTTTCAGTAGATTTGTAGGTATAGGGTCTAGTATGCATGTTGTTGATTTAGATGATCTAATAATTTTAGACAGCTCATCTTGATCTACGGTATAAAATAATTGCATTTTCTCCTTAAGGGCGCTGTAGTTAGTTTGTTCAGCGGGTTTCACTTCTGATTGCATTGTTATAATTTTTTCTCTAATATCTTGGATTTTATATGTGAAGTAGTTCATAAATTCATCACTGCTATGCTGATATACAGGATCAGAAGTCACTGACGATTTATTTTTTGTTAATTTAGCCACCGTGTTAAATAAAAACCTAGGGTTGTGCTGGTTTTCTTCTATTAGTGATGAAAAGTAGGCGGATCTAGAAGTTTTTAGGGCTTTCCTGTATTTTCGAATACTATCCTTCCATGCTGTACGAAATACCTCTAATTTAGTTTTCTTAAAGTTGCGCTCCATTTTTCGGGCCGCTTTCTTTAGAGCCTGAGTGTGTTCATTATACCACGGTGTGGGGCTGCCATTTTTAATCTTCTTTAAACGTAGTGGAGCAACTTTGTCTAGCGTTACCGAGAAGGTGGAATTAAAATTTTCAGTGGTAATGTCAAGATCTTCAACGTTATTTCTCATGATTTGAGACAATTCGGGCAGATTATCGAGAAACGCATCTTTGGTAGTTGAAGTTATTGTTCTACCATATTTGTAACAATGAGTTTTATTTGCAGCCGTAGGCCAGTGAAGCAAACATAATACCAGATAATGATCCGAAATGTCTTCACTCTGCTGAAGGATTTTAACGTCGTCCACATTTATACCGTAAGACAGTATTAAATCTAAAGTATGATTACGAAGGTGAGTGGGTCCTGACACATGTTGACTAATGCCCATGGAGTTAAGAGTGTCTTTGAAAGCCATTCCTAAGGCATCTGTAACGTTATCTACGTGGATGTTAAAGTCACCAACGACAAGGAGTCTATCTGCGGCCAGTACTAGTTCTGATAAGAACCCACCAAATTCTTTAATAAAATCTGTGTGGTGCCCTGGAGGCCTATATACAATAGCTAGAATCAATTTAAAAAGTGTTTTATCTTTAGTATTAGGTGTTGAAACATGAAGAACCATGACTTCAAAAGAATTATATTTAGAGTTCGACTTCTGGGAAATGCTAAGAGAGTTATTGTAAAGTGCTGCGACACCTCCCCCTCTGCCTTTTAGACGAGGCTCGTGTTTATAATAATAATCTTGGGGGACAGATTCATTTAAAGCAATATAATCATCTGGTTTTAGCCATGTTTCTGTCAAACAGAGCATGTCTATTTTATGATCTGTTATCATATCGTTAACAAAAAGTGCTTTATTAGAGAGAGATCTAATATTTAGCAATCCGAGTCGTAACAGTTGATTATCTGTATTTTGTTCATGTTTAGTTTGTTTAACGTTTATTAAATTACTTTCAAGAGGTTTACGCATTATTTTATGTTTGCTAATCCGGGGGACAGACACAGTCTCTATTTTGTGATGTTTGGGAGAACGGATTACTACATGTTGTACATTTTGTGTATTCTGCGACGTGAGACGGCAAGCAGACAGTTGGTTAAGCCATACTGTCTGCTCCCTGACCTGGGCCCCAGCGAGTCAAGTTTTAGCATTAGCATTAAGACTTTTTGCCATATTTCTAGACAGGATGGAAGTCCCAGCCCAGGAGGGATGGAGACCATCTCGTTTCAACAGGTCAGGTCTGCCCTCAAAACTCTTCCAGTTATTTATAAAAACTATATCATTCTGCAGGCACCACTCAGACAACCAGCCATTTAGTGATGATAATCTGCTATAAATCTCATCACCACGATAAGCAGTGAGGGGGCCAGAGAATATTACAGTGTCTGACATCATGCTTGCGAGCTCACACACCTCTTTAATGTTATCTTTTGTGATCTCCGATTGACGGAGTCGAACATCATTTGTGCCGACGTGAATGACAATCTTACTGAATTTACGATTAGCCTTAGCCAGCACATTTAAATTTGACTTGATGTCAGGCGCTCTGGCTCCCGGTAAACATTTGACTATGGTGGCTGGTGCCTCTATGTTAACGTTCCGAACAATAGAATCACCGATAACTAGGGCACTTTCAGCAGGTTTCTCAGTCGGTGCGTCACTGAGCGGGGCAAACCTGTTCGAGACTGTAATCGGAACGGTCGAGTGATGTTTTGTCCTGCGACTACGCCGTCTCACAGTCACGAAATTTCCCAGCTGCGGGGGATTTTCAACCGGAACCGAGCTGTGTGCGCTAATGTTGCTCGCATCCAAAGTGTTTTCTATCGTCGTTAAACTCTTACTATCCTCAGATAACGATCGGATGCGAGACTCTAATTCTAAGATCTTCTCTGTCAGCCTAACTATTTCCCTACATTTATCGCATATAAAACCCTCGCAGCTGACAGAGAAGGCTAAGCTAAACATATGACATGAGGTGCAAGTAACAATAATAGGAATATTAGCCATAACTCACCGGATTTGAAGTGCAATTCCAACTTACCAAGGTTGCTCGATGGATCTTAGTATACTCGCTTAAAAAGAGAAACAGTTAGCACACAAGACAAACCAGAGGCAAGATGATATTCCACAGTGTGAGCAGAAAGCAAGCTAACACGCTATTGCTATGCTAACGTCGTTAAGTTAACTATCACTTTTGGTTTAGACTCTTCCAAGTAAATAACAGGAACAGGGTTATTGAGATATCAGGATAAGTTAGCAACGACAATAATAATTAACGATAATAAAATACACTAATATTAGAGCAAAGTGGTAAGCGCACTGATACAAACAAGCCGCCGGCAGCGATGCAGGAAAACAGGAGCGATGCAGGAAACAGGAAGGAGCGATGCAGGAAACAGGAAACAAATATTACAAAAATAAACAGCTATATTAACCTAAAGGTACAATTTGTAACAATTTTGCAGTAAAATATCCAAAAACCACTAGGTCAGTGTTATATATTTTGTTCAGCTGAGTACTTATCTCAAATGTTTCCAACTACTTGTAAATCGTGAGAAAATCGCCATTCTAAACAGAGACAATGGAGCTGTGCAGTCGCCTGTCAATGGCGTCATATCCGCGTTCCCCTTTGTTACCGCCTTTACTGACGTAGAAACCGCATGACAGTGTCGTGGACAAATGCGGAAGTAGTGTTATAGCGTCTAGCGAGCCACTAGCTTGTTTCGAGCATTCACTTATTTATGGACCACAATTATACGCAACATTTATAAAACTTTATTACTTTACCTCATCCGCTAGCATGAATTCTCGTTCCCGTCTGATTGATGGCCATCAGCGGTGGGGTTGAAGCCAACAGATCCAGTCATTCCACGCTCCTTCACAACGTCATCAAGCTACTCCATTGTTGTTGTTTTGATTGTGCGCCATCTAGCGGTATTTTTTTACAAATTGTGGCTTTAATATAATCTTTTAAAACTATGTAAGTGTTTTTTTCTTCAGTACGACTTATTAAAAAATATATTAAAAATCCAACAGTTAATTTCTCTCAAATGTACATATATTATTAGTTTATTTTAAAAAAACAAGTATTTTATTAACAAATTATATTTTTGATATATTCTAATAGAAATATTTGAGTTACTCAGATTTACTTTTTTTTTTTTTTGCAGCTTTAACATATATATATATATTTTAGTGTAAATTGTTTCACCGTAAAGTCACATTTAAACTTCTTAGAGTGTGTTTAGGGTAAGTGCTACCGAATTATCTCCAAAAGAGTATAATATAAAAAATAACTGACTGTTATAAAAATATATGTATATATCTTAATGAGCTATGCCATAAACACAGAAGAAAAACTGTTCACTTCTGACAAATCACTTCTAGAAGAGAATGTATGACAAATGATAATTCTATTAATGTTTCCCTCCTGTTTCCCCTCAGAAATAGCTAACTGAAAACATGGAGGCATAATGCTCAGGTGGGATGTTCTGAAGTGTGGTGTGTGGACTGTAGATATTATTGCATGTTGTGCCATGTCATTGGGACTTGCACTGAATCATGGGAAATGCAGTTTAAACTGGGCACCAATCCATGACAGGCATGTTGTGTTGTTGAATCACAATGTGCAGCACGTTTACTGTCATGACATCAGAGGATGCTAGCAGTCTGTGTTCACATCATGTTCAGTCACATCCACAATAATGAAGCGAAAAATGATTTCATTAGCATTAAGTGCCATTCTGTTTCATAACGTTTCATTTAATGTTTCAATCACCTGGTTCATTTCATAATCATTAATTTTAACTCTTCACAGTTTTTAGTAATGGATATGTGATTGATAAGTTTTATCTCATGTTTTATCCACTTTTCTTACAGTTTTACACAAGCAGCCTCGAGAGGTTTGTCTATGCCTGCTTGAGCTTGGGAGAATCGCATCTAGGTAGAGAATAAACTAAATGAACAGTGTAAAAATTGATTTGGAATCAGTAGGGGTGTAACGGTTCAAATTACTCACGGTTCGGTTTGTGTCATGGTTTTAGGGTCACGGTTTCGGTTCGTGCTATGTTCAGGGAAAAGGGACTACTGACAAATAAAAATAAGAACAAATAATCAAGCTACAAGTAACAGCACCAATAAAACAACAGAGCAAAGTAGAAAATAAAATAAGATACTGTATATATACATTTTAAGGTAGAAATGGATTAATGTAATCAAATAAAAGATAACATTGCATATGTACAAATGAAATAAAGATGAATCATAATTGAAGTTACAGAAGCTATTGAGTCACAAGCAGTGAGTGGTTTCCTTGACTTTTAACAGACAGCAGTAATATGATGCTGTCGCTTTAAGAGGAATGCAACAGCTCCAGTACACTGATACTGTACACATGCGTTGTTTTTCGTCTGTTTCGTCAGTTCACTTAAGACATAACCTACTATGTTTGTTAAGATAGTCGACAAGAAAGGCGTGTTGACCTACTTCGTGTGTGAATTTGCGATTCAAAGACAACTCAATATTTGCGCAATGTCTGAGACTTTACTTATGCGCGCTTCGGATCTTCTCACAGTGCGCAAGCGAGTTTTCTTGTGCATCATCTTGCACTTAAATGTTTAATTGGCAAGGCTTGAATGAGTGTAGTTTAAATAGCAACATGTGCTGTTCAGGTCTCACCTGCACTCGCGCGCTCACAACACCCGGGTGATGAAAGCATAAATGACTGTACAGCATACGTCAATCCTATTGAAATTTGTCTACGTTATTTGATTTGTTGTAGGTATTAAATGTGTATCTATTGACAAACATACATTAGCTGAACTTTGGCAGTCTGTTTTACTCATTATAATAAAACAAAAACATATTATAAATGCGTCGTCAGATTTAAGATGAGACGAACCGTTGGTGGAGAACCGTTACACCCCTAGGAATCAGTAAATCAATAATAAACATGGTTACTGTTGCATCAGGTATAAAGTAGAGCCACCTGGACTCATAAAACTGGAGAAAGAGATTGAACAGGAGGAGAAGGCACCTGAACCTCCACCTTCTCCTGTACCACCCACCTCCAATTCTCCATCCATCTCTCCGCTCAACTCTCCATTCAGCAAAACCAACTCAACTAAAAAGAGTACCGGCAAACTTCTGGATGATGCCGTAAGTAACACCTCCCTGTTGATACCTACTGCATGTAACTGTCATTGATGTTATGTTGATGGATGTTTTCCACTGTCTTACATCAGTACGTGTCAGTTTTGCGTGTACATGTGTGTCATCAGGTAAAGCACATTGCTGAAGACCCACCTTGTAAGTGCCTGAATAAGTTCTGTGTAGAAAGGCAATCGCAGGGCCGCTATCGTGTCGGGGAGAAGGTGCTTTTCATCAGGGTGAGTATAAAACACACAAAACAAATAAACTGTAAAATGAGAAACTTTAAAATTATTGTATCTTATTGACACCGTTATTCTTTCTGAATTTAGTTTAGACAAAGATTACTAGATCTCAGGGGCCTATTTGTTCTGTGACAAGAGATTGCTTCAGAGAGATATAATGGTTAATGATTATGCAGAGATTTAAAAACAAAAGTTAAAATTTTGAAAACAATTCTAGATTTGATTGGTAACCAGTTTAATGAAATAAGAGTAGGCGAGATATGATCGATCCTTCGTCTGCCTGTCAGCAACCTAGCAGCAGCATTCTGGACCACCTGTAAGCGCATTATAGAAGACTGATTTATACCATAGTAAATTGAATTACAGTAATCTAAACGAGATAAGACAAACAAGTGAATGATCTGTTCAAACTGTTTGTTAGAAAGAAGAGATTTGATTTTTGATAAACGGCGTAGGTGGAAGAAGCTTGATTTGACCACTGCACTAATTTGTTTCTCAAAACCAAGGTTTCAATCGACAAGAGCACCAAGATATTTAGCACAAGATGTAAAATAAGAAGAGAGATGGCCAAATTCAGGGGCATAGTCTTCATATGACTTTACACCAAACAAAATGATTTCAGTTTTATTTTCATTAAGCACTAAGAAATTCTGCTTTAGCCATATTTGTAGTTCGTTCAAACAATGCACCAGAGGTCCTAAGGATTCCTTGCTTTTATGTTGCCAGGGAAAATAAAGCTGAGTATCATCCGTGTGGAAAGACACTCCGTATTTCTCAAAAATAGCACCCATCGGAAGCATAAATATAGAAAATAAAACGGGGGCGAGGATTGAGCCCTGAGGCACCCCACACAAGCAAGTGGGTATGAGGATAACCTGTGTTGGCCAATAGAGACACAAAAACTCCTATTTGTTAAAAAAGACTGAAACCATTTCAACACCGTGCCCCGTAACCCCACACAACTCTCCAGCCTAAATCAGGATTTTGTGGTCAACCATGTCAAATGCAGAGCTTAAGTCTAAGAGCACCAAAGCCACAACATTCCCTTTATCTGTTTCTAATAGAATATCATTTACAACTTTTAAAAGTTCTGTAACAGTTAGGATGCTACCTTAGAAGGCGTCTATCTGTGAAGGCAATATCCTACATAGCAGACATACATCAAACATGTGATGCTCTTTTAGCATTTGGAACCTAAGACTAGGGCTGTCACGATTATGAAATTTGGCTGACGATTAATTGTCTAATAAATCATTGCGATTATGACGCTTAATTGTCTGTTTTAGAGTTTTGACTTTTAATTCTCATACATTTTTTATTCAGCTTTGAAACGACCATATTGTTCTGAATATAAAGACTATGTTCTTTTTCTTGAAAAAACATAGGAAAAAATTGGGTCATCATACTTAAGGTTTAGGCTTTTACCTGTCAATAATACAACCGCCAAATACTTGTAAATTGATCAGGAGTGAATTTAAGCCACCATTAAAATGCTATCAGTCATAGAAAAGCTTCTAGTCTGTTTTTTTTCTCACTTGCAAGACTACAATAAAAGTTTACTTCTATGTTAATGAGATTTTGGTAGACTGGTTTTCACACTGAAATAATATTAAATTGTACTGCAGGTTATTTTTATGGTATATGTTTTAGTTTTTTTTTAAGTGATTGTTTTGTGGTGGGACATTTTACAAGTATTACCATGCTTTAGTTACAATATATACAATAAAATATGCAATATGCAGATGCATTACAGCTCCCCCTAGTGTCTTCTATAGAGATGTGCAATAATTGCGGTGATCTGAAACCATCGCTATGAGGTCAAACAATCGCGATGAGACGATTATTTAATAATCGTGACAGCCCTACCTAAGACGGCAGTGCAGTGTTGCTTCCTATAACGTTTTTAACAGCATTCGTGTCTTAAAATTCCGCTCATTAGATTTTGAAACATAACTTTCATTATCCGCTGCAGTGTGAACACTTTCAAAACGCTGGTAAACTCATGCACACAACGCAGTGGGGCATCCCATAACAGCAGTGACCCCTCTAAGTGAAAAATAGTGATTAGTGAGATGGGCATGGTCACCATGGGAACCTGTTACTTAGCAACACGCGACCAGAAGACCTGAAAAGACTTTGTATCCGAGCATCCCCATCACTCTAATCTGAGCTGTAATACACCAATAGCTGCTCTCATGAGTGTAGATAAGAGAGAGAGAGTGTGTGTTTTGGTTCATTAAAGAGCATCTCGTCATTCATAGCTCGCCTCATTATTGTGTTTTCACTCACTAAATAAGCAAAGACTGGAATTGTTATCAGGTTGTAGAAAAACCTACAGTAGTTGGCTTGTAAATCTTTAATGAGATATTGTCTCATGTTGTTTCATGGTCTTAGCAGGATGGGAATAACCATAAACTCTAAAAATCAGCAAATAGACAAACTGTTGTTTTTGGAACTTTGTATGTGATTTGGTGTTGGTCCAAGGTGATCTTCCAGCAAAACCAGGTTGATGCTCTACTAGGTTAAAACCAGGTCCACATTGCTGATCATTCACCAGTTTAGATGAGCTGTGAACCATAAATGACTGTAAAAAACATTTAAAACCAGTATGAGTACCATTATTTCCCAGTAGGGTTAGATACTATTTTTTGTGCAGTTTTTCATAACATTGAGAATTTTTAAGTAAAGATGGAAATGGGATCATTATTTGAAGAGTTTATTTCCAAAATGAGATGACTCTGTTTTTAAAATAAAAAAAAAACATGTTTTTATTGTGCGTTCCAATTATTATCAATCAAACTGCATTTTTTTTTATTTAAGCCATAATACCTAAAATAATATACAGCTAACTAACACAATAAAACACAACATAATAAACATGATTTTTTTTTAAAAACTGAGTTCTCTTTTTGGAAATGAACTCTTCATTTGTACTGTGAGGTGTTGGTCAACCCCTCTAAAGTGTTGTAAGTGATGCTCTTTAGGGCAAAGATAACTAAACAGTACAGTACAGTAGAAGCATACTAATAATCACCCAGAATACCCTAGCAACCACGTAGCAACCACCCACTATGTAACATTGTGTCTGTGAGCACATGATTTTCTACAGGATCTACAGTAGTTTTTTAATTATTCATATCTGACAATCGTGTGTAAAACTGAGACCTGTTAAACTTGTTTCTGTAAACTCGGTTTGCACTCAACTCAATTTCATAAATCTCATAATCCCACAATTGTAGCGGATTTCACCCAGCCCCAAAAATAAATCACCGACTCATCTCTCTTGATCACCTCTTGATCACATCTGCAGTTTATTTAAACAAAAGACACACACACACACATCCTCAGATCAATGGTCTGTCAGATGACTCTCTCTAGTCACCGGCTGAACTGAGCGAGAGTTTTTAAATACTGCAAAACCCAAGTTTGCATAAGAATCTTATTTTCCAGTGTTGCATTAACCATAATTCACAAAAAAACATATTTAACAAAAAATTAAATGACAACCATACAATTAACCCAATATATGCTAATATATGATAATGTTTATCAAATATCTCTGTGTCATGTGATCACGAGGCTGAATCCAGCTTCTTATTCGCAGGTTCGTATTGACGCTATCCTCACAACCTTAAAAGACGCGACTCTTTAATTTTCCGGTTTCTTGTTCACGCTCAGTTTAGGGACCGTCTAGATTTTCTCTTATTCGCTTTTTTTGCTTTTGTGTCTAAAAAAGAGCAATGAACAGTTTCTAAATATTAATAACACTGTGTGTGCGTGTGTGTGTGTTCATGTTTGTATATCCCGGTGGGGACCTAAACCTGAATACACGCCAACTCAATGGGGACTCGTGGGGACCAAAATTGAGGTCCTCATGGGCAAAAAAGCTTATAAATTGTACAGAATGATATTTTTTTTAAATCTAAAAATGCAAAAAGTTTTCTATGATCTTTATGTTTAGGGGTTGGGTTAGGGGTAGGGGATAAAATATACAGTTTGTACAGTATAAAATACATTACGCCTATGGACTGTCCCCACGGAGATAATAAACCAGACATGTGTGTGTGTGTGTGTGTGTGTGTGTGTGTGCGTGTACGGGGATAGTAAACCAGACCTGCGTGCGTGCCTCGATTTTCTCTTATTAGTTTTTTTTGCCTTTGTGTCTAGAAAAGAGCAATGAACAGTTTCTAAATATTAATAACACTGTGCGTGCGTGTGCGAAGAGAGGTTGCTATGCTGGCTGTCTGGTGCAGGCATAACAAGCCTGAGCTGAATGCCCTTTGAGATGATAGTGGACTTCATGAGGAACCCTCATCACTCCCTCCCCTTACTATTCTCAATATCACTTTGGCTGAACAGATTAAATTATGTTTATGTTTGTAAAATGCACAGTATGAACCGTTTAATATGCAGTACTAACTGCAGTAATTAACTTATCCTCTTACATCTTATGTATTTATATGCTGTGCATTTATGTTTTTGTTTTTTTCCTATTTTTTTTGTTTGTGCGTGTGTACAGTTGGCAAATAAAGCTCGTTCTGATTCTGGTTTATAGTTATTATAGTTATACAAAGACAAAACGATATGACAACAGTTCAATTTACCATTCAATATACTAGTTATTGATTACATATGGTGCTCTTGGCTAATTACATGCACTAATTACTTTACATTAAAATACAGATTGACATTTCTACTCCAGCATTTTTAAGTTATGGATCCATGAAGTTGGCATATGTGTCAATACTGTTCAATGAGACATTGCACTTATGGCCCATTTTGAGGGGCTTTATCTCAGTTGTCTTTGAGGGTGCTTTAAAAATGTCAAAGGTAGGTTATACCCAGGTTATACCCAGCAGAGCAGTGCAGTGTTGGCTTGCTCACCGGGAGACTGCATTTATTTATTCATTTGTTTATTAGATATTATTTATTATAATGATCTTGCTTGGTCTATAAACACCATGCACTGTGCTGTGTTTTACCTTTCTGTGTTTTTCTAATTTGCTCCTGTAAAGCTGCTTTGGAACAATGCACATTGTGAAAAGCGCTATATGAATAAAATTGATTTGAATTGAATTGAATTGTCCTTGGCTACCACCATGCAGAAAAGCAAACAGTTTTACTGTAGCATTTTAAAGTTATGGACCCATGAATATGGCATGCGTGTCAATACACGTCAATGGGTCAAGCTGCTACATCTCAATAACCCTTAAGGGTGCGTTGACAGTTTCACATTACGGTTATACCCAGTGTCCTTGACTACCACCTAGCCCAAAAGCAGACATTTTTACTGTAGTGTTTTAAAGTTATGGACCCATGAAGTTGGCATATGTGTCAATACACTTCAATGGGTCGGTGCACTCATGGGCCTTTTCGAGTTGATATATCTCAAGAACCCTTAAGGGTGCGTTAAAAGTTTCATATTGGGCTTATACCCAGTGTCCTTGACTACCACTAAGCCAAAAAGTAGACATTTTTACTGTAGCATTTTAAAGTTATGGACCCATGAAGTTGGCATACGTGTCATTTACACTTCAATGGCCCGTTGCTCTTATGGCCAATTTGAGGTGCTACATCTCAAATACATTTAAGGGTGCGTTGAATGTTTCACATTGGGGTTATACCCAGTGTCGTTGACTACCACCAAGCCAAAAAGCAGACATTTTTACTGTAGCAATTTAAAGTTTTGGACCCATGAAGTTGGCATTCGTGTCAATACACTTTAATGGGGCAGGTCACTCATGGGCCATTTTGAGTTGATATATCTCAAGAACCTTTAAGGGTGCGTTGAAAGTTTCATGTTGGGCTTATACCCAGTGGCCTTGACTACCACCAAGCAAAAAAACAGACATTTTTACTCTAGCATTTCAAAGATAAAAAAATGAGCTATTGCATTAAGTGCTTTTGCATGTATATGTGAGAATGCACACACACACACACACACACACACACACACACGCATACACGCACACACATACAACTTTTCCAAAACGCTTAAATACCATTTTACCTACCATTGTTTTGGGGCTGTCAAAAAACATGAATACATAACCTTTTAAAAACACCAAGAATTAAACATTTGACCAGTTATTGTAAGACTTTTGTACTACACTATTTGTTACTTAGCACCTTAAGAAATACTTATCTCTTACAATTTCACTCCAAGCACAAGCAGGAGTACCAAACATACTAAAGTCTTAAATAATATGAGGGTGAGGTTCTCAACACAAAGAAACATTTCAGCAGAAAACATGGTTACAAAAAATTATTAAAATAATAACAAAAAAGAGTACTAGACTTTTCCCCAAATATTTTTATTATATGTTTTTGATTATACCTTTTTATTATATGTTATTATAAGTTTGGTTTAGAAAACAAGAATATAATTCTATTGAACATATTTTACTCATTTCATTTATTTCGACCAAGGCACAGAATAATTTTTCACATTGTGTTTTTATATTATTCACACTATTATAAGTCTTAGATTACTTAGTGAAAATGTCATGTCTATATAGGCTATGTGTATGTGTTTGTTCATTCAATACAATGACTTTGATGCAACCTCTGTTTTATACACACACACACACACACACACACACACACACACACACACACACACACACACACACACACACACACTATAATACTGAAGATTCTTGAAAAATATATTTGACATTCTACATAGTAAACAGTCAACTTTTCAGCACCCTGGACAGAAATCATGGCAAACCTTTAGCATTTACATTGAAAGGAACAAATTACAAAATATTTTAATTTTTTACCGATAGATACCTTAGGATAGCCTCAATGGCAAGCACAGAAAAGTCGGACCCAAGAGCAGATGAGATATCACAAAAACTTTGTGTCAATAAGGGGATAAAGCAAAGGGTAAACTCAAAAGAAAGACCGAGCTGGGCTCAAAGAGTCCACTGGGCGAGTCAGAGAGGAATTCAGGCAGGCAAGGGGTCAGCCGAGGTGGGTACAGTGTCCAGGACAGAAGGCAAGCTCGTATAGTCCGAAGCAGGTAAGGGTCAATCGAGGCGCAGACAGAGCCCAGGGGGAAGAGCAAGCTCGTTATCCAATCTGGTGGAGGTCTAAATGGTGGGGAGAGATACGAGTCCGAGCGGCCGAACAGTCCAGGTAACTCCAACAAAGGGCAAAGAAAATATCGAACTACAACTAGAAAACTAGATTAATAAGGTACACAAAAATGACGAACTAGACTTAACAATAAGGAGCGAAGCAAAATAATCAATGCAACAGCCACGACAGAGAGAACAAGAGGGGAATATAAAGGTACAGTAAAAATGTCTGTTTTTTTGCTTGGTGGTAGTCAAGGACACTGAGTATAACTCCCATGAGGAACTTTCAACGCACCTTTAAGAGTTCTTGAGATATATCAACTCAAAATGGCCCATGAGTGCACTGCCCCATTGAAGTGTATTGACACGAATGCTAACTTCATGGATCCATAACTTTAAAATTCTACAGTAGAAATGTCTGCTTTTTGGCTTGTTGGTAGTCAAGGACACTGGGTATAAGCCCAATATGAAACTTTTAATGCACCCTTAAAGGTTCTTGAGAAATATCAACTCGAATTGGCCCATAAGTGCACTGACCCATTGAAGTGTATTGACACGTATGCCAACTTCATGGGTCCATAACTTTAAAATGCTACAGTAAAAATGTCTGCTTTTTTGCTTGGTGGTAGTCAAGGACACTGGGTATAAC